>NC_133301.1:4685252-4985252 GCF_005239225.2 Populus alba | reverse complement strand
TTCATGTTTGACAGTCAGAGGATGAGAGCACTAAATAACAAGGAAAGAGAAGATGCCTTGCCTATCCCTTTGCTTTTTTGCTTTGTTGGGAAAAGAGCACTGTTCCTGTCTTATATTGGGATCCCCAACAACACCACTCAAAAATTAATCTCTTTCAAAACTTTCACCCCTCCTCCTTCAACTAGCACCTATTGCCTGCCTAGTTAGACCAAGCGCATGAGCTATAGCTAGCTTTTTCCCTTCAAATCCTCACCCTTGTATCATTTTTTAATTGGGTTTCTTGAAACATATATTTACAGTGAAAATAATAAATTAAATATTTTTAGAAGAATTATTATAAATCATAAGTCATTAAAGTGTTTGGTTTTTAATAATAATTAACACAAATCACAAGTGATAAATCTCTTTAACTCTTTTAGAAGAAAGATATTGCTGTGTTTTCTAGTACAAACTCTTTTCTTTTATGTTTTTCAAATGTTTTGTATTGTTGTATTATTAAATTATTCAGAAAATAAGAGGGATGATATTTTATTTATAAAAAATTTGAAAACTCTAAAAATGGTAAAATTTATTTTTATTGTTAAATAATATCACAAATATTATTTCATAATAATTTTATAAAATTTATTCAATCAAGTATATACTTGATTTTTTTAGGTCTATAATTATAATTTCCTGTATAAATTATATTTTAGTCCTCAATTTATAAAATTTATTTACAGTTAAGTCATACTTGATTAATCATTCCATTATAATTTTTTACCAATGATTTTTGTGAGTGTAACCCATTAGGTTTCTTAATAAATTGGTCCAAAAATAAATCACAATCATAAATAAAATAGAATTAAATAAATTAATTTATTATCAATTTAAAAATTAATTGATTTACATTTTAAGATCAAGTACAAAGTCTAATAACATGTTTTAATCCTCAAACTATTAGAAAAGTTTTAAGTGGCTTGATTTAACCTTTCAGTGATTAGTTTTTTAGGATAATTATTATCTATTTATAAAAAATATTTCAGTTTAGATATTATATCATGAAGTATGTCTACGATGTCAAATTATGTTTGTTCTCAACATCATAGTCATTAATTATTTAAATATGACTTGAAACTCTTTTCAAATCTCATGATTACTCAAATACCTTCATATTGTTCATATTATATCTAATATTTGTTTATTTGTTACCCTTTATTAGGAAAACATGTAGTAGGATTAAAATATAGTATTTCCTGAATAAGATAACTTGATTATCTCAAGTCTAAGGATCATTTACACAATTATTATGTAAGTATTTTCATAGGCACAATTGATTTGCCATATAAAATTCTCATGCAGGTCATTTCAGTATATATTTTATCTAACAAGCACCTACATATTAGTTTCATATATCCCTCATACCTCAATTCATGAGAACAACTATTTTTTTCAAAAAAAAAAAAAAAAAAGAAGATAGTATGTATCAATCTCAACGGGTGTAATTAATGTCTAATCTTAATAGAACATTAACCATGAATATTAAAAATAATTCTTTGATGCAATAGGAATCCTATAATTGTAATAACTTTATAATTTTCTTTTGCAAATCATTTTTATCACAATAATTTTATATTTATTTTAAATTCATTAATCAAATATTAGATTTATTAATTAAATAATTGATGAATACTAATAATAAATAAAACCTTTTTATTAAAATTAAATATATTAAAAATAACAAGGTTCAAATTATATATAACCAACCGATTGGTTTCAAAGTTTATAAAGGAATACATTTCACTGGTATCCTACGGAGAATGTTGCAGGACCACCAAGTAAGAAATGTAATCTTATGCACATGAAACAATTTATCAAGGAGAGGGTCACAGACCCACGTACAGGGCTGGCATATGCTAAGAATATATGTGCAATGTTTCCCTCCCTTTGAAACTCTCAAAGGCAAAGCTGACTAGGGGCATGATCAGGTGTGAGTCCATGCCATGTCACGTGTTAACGTTGCTAAGGAGGCAAGGTGTAGGTCCTAATTCCAGTTCTGCTCCCCTGTGATTAGTTCGTGAGCAGGGTGTCGGGGACAAGAATTAATTTTCTCTAGACAATAACATCTGTGAAGTTCATTTGTTAATTTAGTCCTTGCAATGGGGGGACAATTAGAGAGCGATTTGTTAAAATCAATATCCACGTGCTTACGTTTTGTCATTTCTTTCTCATTTCAGCTTGAAATCCATTATTATAAATGGATATTTGAAAGTATGGTAGCAATTATTTTTTAAAATATTTTTTATTTTTAAAAAATTATTTTTGACATTAATATATCAAAATAATTTAAAACATCAAAAATATATTAATTTAAAGTAAAATAAAAAATAAAAAATTTTAAACTTTTTTTAAAAATGCTTCGAAACATGTGCATGAACCCCCCAAAAAAGAAAAAGGAAAATAAAAAGAATAACAAATATAAAAATGGGGTGTCTTTTAAGTTCAACCTTTCATATTTGAGTGAAGCTTTGTCTGATGAGCCATCAATTCGGATCATTATGGGAATAACTCAAAACATTCTGTTTATGTTTGAGGGCTTATGGTATACAGGGAAAAGGATCGTGCTGTTCTTCACAACTAGTCGAAGGGAGAAATTTTGCTTGGTTCTGTAAACATAAATTAATCATAGTTTAACCTAACAAAACTCTCGAATTAACCTCTTCTTCTAATTCTTTCCTGTTACGTAAAATTACTAGCTTCTCATACATATATGGGTTTCATTCGTATTGTACTTGTAATGACATTACCTATTTATAGTGAAGACACCCCTACTAATTAAGTCATTAATGAATTTACTGAACAAAAATATGTAGACAAATGAGAAATTAATCAAGTCTTTTCTAACTAATTCAAAACACATAAATACAACAAAAAAAATAATAATTTTATGGTGGAACTAAGAAGATGAGGCTGTGATTTAATTTTTGAGGATTAACTGAGAGGAATGTCGCTCCTAGTGTTTGCTGAGTCGATGCTTGAATGATCGATCGATCGTGGATTAGTATGACTAATTATTCAATTAATTGCTATCACGTGCAATTATATGTTGATTTCTTGTTTGATTTTGAATGATGTATCTTGTTAAGTGTTTTTTCAAATAATATTTTGGACTTTTACTTTGATTTCAATTATAAGACTTTATTCTTTGATACGAGAGCACTCAATGAATATTAATTAATATTGATTGTAGAGTTCAACTCACAAAATGAAATGACTCGATGAATATTGATTATATAATTATTTTGGTGTCTAACCATTGATATAAGATGAATTTTTATGATTGTCGAATTAATTTCACCTCTTCATGTTCAATTGATTCATCCATGAGTAGTTCATTTTCAATCGATCATTTTTCAAAATCTTGCGTTCAATTGATCAACCGTGTTTCATTTCGACCAAATGATTTCAAACATATTTTTTTCTAATTGGTTTACTTGTAAGCAGTTCATTTTAACCTATTCTTCTCAAAATCTTAAATTAATTAATCCATGAATGAGTTGTTTGTTTTAACCAATTGATTTCAAAACATATATATTTAAAATCAATTCACCCATGAGTAATTAGTTTTGAATGATATTTTCAAGATCATGAGTTTAATTAGTCCAGCTATAAGAGGTTTGTTTTGATTAAATGATTTCAAAACATATGTTATCTTTTATCGATTCACCCATGAATGATTCATTTTGATTGATTCCTTTTAAAATTTTGTGTTTAATTGGTCCATCTATAAACAGTTTGTTTTGACCAATTAATTTCAAAACTTGTGCTTTTCTAATCAATTCATTCATGAGCAGTTTATTTTTAACCAAGCCCTTCAAAACTTTTGTTTTCTAATTAATACACCCTTGGCGATTCATTATTGATTAGACACTTGAAAAACATATTTTCTTTATTATATTTTTATATGGTGCATGTTATACTATGTGTATATATATAAATAAAAAATAAATAAATCTCTAAAGAAGGATGGTTGGACAATGACGATGATATTTTATGTGTAGTTCATGTTTGATTTCATTAGATTTGATATTTTATCTTGCATTAAAAGAGTGGTAAAAATCAAGAATTTAATCCCTTGCGTTTGATATTGGAATGGTATATTCTTATGTTCTTATGTGATTACTTTATTGTATTCGCTATCAAAGTCAAAAGGCCACCATTTTTCAAAGGATAGGAATTCTAATTATTTGTCTATTTTTTCTCTTTCTTTCTAGTTGCCATTATAACTAGAGATTCCCTATGATTAATATGTGCAATGCAGTTACCTTCAAGCTAAATTCTTTGTGTAGACTCTAGAAGATCTCATATCATAAAGGACCCTTATCCCGTATCGCCACATGAAACGGTGTCGGGTCGCTCTAGAGACAATTTACTTCCCTTTTCCACTATTAGCTAAAATGACTACATCTATCTGTGGATTTTCTTTGTTTCCATTGGTTACTATTCATCATGCATATGTCTACTGAGTTCTCTCGAATGTCTTTCATCTTCTAAGACTCTTTTTTTCTTATGGCGTCATTGCCTCGCAGGGCAACTAACTAATTTATTTGAAATTTTATAATGACAATTTCATTTGTAATTTATTTATTTATTTAACCCAACATTTCAACTCTATGTTTGTCAAGAATTTTCAATTTTACTTATGTGTTAAGAGTTTTCAGTATGACATGTTTTTAATTGTGCTTTTATAAAAATCTTTTGAATTAATATTAAATAATATATGAATTAGAAAAATTTGAATGAAATTATAAACAAAATTAGTGGGTTCCATAAAAACTTTCAGCATGCTAAACTTAAAATCTCATTTTACAAAATAATTGGTCTAACGGTTAAGACACTGTTATATTCTTATAAAAATAAAAATATAAGTTCGATATTCAAAAAATACACTTATTGAAAAGGGCAGTTACGAACCCTAAATGAAACTAGTTTTATTTTTTAAAAAGAATGTGAGGATACCCAAATAAAAAAAAAATATACACGCAGGCTGAACCTAGAATCTCAACGAGAATCATTTTTTCTAAAATTTTGACCAATTATAAATCAATCCTAAGCTGTTATAGAAAACAAAGAGAAGCATGGGTGATATGCATGCCTTCCGTTTATGTATGGGAAAAGTAGATTGTTGTATCTGTTAATTTTACAAAATCATATATTATATAATAGTAAAAAAAAAAAGATAGATATTAACAAAAATCGGATAACATACGTACTAAATTGAAAAATTGAAAAGTTTGAACACAGGTAAAATAAGGGCTGCTTCTATTATTTATTTATTTATTGTCATGGAAAAATGATGCAGCATGCCGGGAACCTTGAATCAGCAAACCCATTGCCTAATGTGTTTTAAACTTGAGGAGATGCGAGAGGACCGTTATTAAATCCAGCGCTCGCATGAGGCTCTCAGGTTAAATTTGCATGATTAAAGACCACAGGCTCAGGCTCCGGCTCCGGCTCCACAGTTTAATTACCCATGGTTAAAAGCTAGGTTAAAAGCTTTTTTTCCATGATTAAAGTCCATCAATTAGATACATAGATACCTTTTTTATTTTTATGGTAAGAGGGCCTGTTTCAAATTCAAAATACTGTTTGTTTACAATGGGATCCAAGTAGAATAATTTTTATTTTTAAAAATTAATTTTTTATATTAGTATATTATTTTGATATACTAATGTAAAAAATAAATTTAAAAAAATAAAAAATATATTATTTTAATAAATTTTCAAGTAAAAAATATTTTAAAAATCAATTACTGTAACTTCAATACTAAATTCTCATGTGTATCTTAATCATCTATGGATTCACCATTGAATTATTACATTATGCTTACCCAAGTTTAACTATAGACTTCTAATCACCTGGTGAGGATATATCATGGAAAACAAGATAAAAACTAAAACTAGCTACTTCTAATGCGTCATCAAGATCAAATGAATCTCTTGAGAATTCTAAGAGACAATCGTGCTTGTTTTGCAAAATGAGTTATAAAATATATGTTGTAAGATAAGTTTTTTTCTTGAGGAAATTGCAAGACTTTGGCCATCAATATGAAACCTTCGCAAAATTATATTACCTCAACATATAATTTGAAAATAATTCTTTGTTAATTATTTAATAGGTAATTCAGTGGTAAAAACTTAAAATTAAAGGATTTGCTCTCCCTATAATTTTAAATTCGAGTCCTGTAATTTATAATATAATAGCAACTAGAGGCTTACATAGTTATTAACTTTAAGGCCTGTGGGATTAGTCGAAATATACGCAGGTTAACTGAACACCCACATTGATTAAAAAATAATAATAATAATAACTCTTTGTTAAGAAAGAAATATGATTGATTGGTTTGGTAATTAAGAATATTTCTTTCTTGAATATATATCAAAATCTAAACCTTAAATAGTATTTTGAATTTTCATGAATTCCTTGATTTTTTTTTTCTTTATTTATTATTATTATTATTGTTACCTAGTCATTCTGCTTTTCTATTTATATAATAAAATAGTATTTACAATCGTGTCGGGCCATCTGCCTTGAACTTCTTTAAATACATCTTATTTTCAAATGAATTATTCCATTAATACTTGCTTCAAATATATACTTCTTACATATTAAAATTAATTAATTAATTAATTAATAATAGCATTTCCCGCGCACCAAACCTCTAAGAGAAATAAATAACTCACCAAAAATATAGATTCCACAGCTTTTCCTTTGCAAATCAACGCTTAGATCTACGTGTTAAAATTAGTCTTCACACAAACAACAAATCTCCATCCTTCACCAACACAAGGACCCACCATTAAACATTTAAAAAAAAAAATTCTCTCGTCTGATCACCACATACTACAATCACCCATGCATGCATCTTTACTTCAACAAGATCAACGGCTTGAAATTCAAATTTGGATGGTGATCATTCAAGGTATGCAGCATTAAAGTAGGGGTAGTTTGGGGATAAACTGGTCAAAGAATCAGTGCCAAGTAAGCAAAATTCCAAGCTGGCAATGGCTGCAATTAGGATGGACACGCGCATGGAAGCATCCCTTTATAAAGCCCCTCGCTTCTGTTCCCATTCTCTTCATCTTCGAGGCGTGCAAACATCCTTCCTTTCTTCCTCATTTTTTTCCTGTCTCAGTCAAGCGTGACATTTTGTGCTCATTAGCCATCACCCTCTCTCTATCTCTAGATAAGTGCTAGGGGAGAGAGAGAGAGAGCACACTTGCTTGTGTTTTAAATAATGCTACTATCTCTCTGATGTACTTCTTTTTTCATGACTATTAACTCCTATTTTGTGCCGGTATTGCAGCTTTTGAGTCTCTGTCAAAACCCAAACAAAAGTGAAACGTTTTCCCTAAGCCTTATCTCTCCTTGATGTACTCGTTTCCAACGTAGAAAGCATGCATAGGTGGGAGAAAACAATGGAGGAAAGATACAACAAGCATTATATCAAGAACCCATCTTTCTCTTCATCTCTTCTGGATGAAATCTACCGTTCTATTGATGATGGTGAACCAAAACATGAAGAGTTGAAATTCTATCGAGAAACAATGCCGAGGAAACAAAACAAAGGTACTAGTGCGATTAAAATTGAACGAGAAGAAGGGATTTCAGCTCTTCAACGAGCTTGTTTGATCGAAAAATGGATGGAACAGAAGGTGAGTCAAAAGCTCATCACTCAACAGAGGAGGCAAAACCTGGTAGAATTCGAGAGAAAATCACAGCTTGATCATGATCTTGACCAAGATGTCCTGTTTTTTAGCTCCACTTCAACCTCTTCAGATTCTAGCTTTGGTGGGTTCTCATCTTCTGATACAGAATCCATGTATGGTGGGTTCTCAAGGGCTTCTTCTTTCAATCCACCACGGCCTAAGCCAGTCAGGACAAGCGCGTCGGCTCGGTCAGGAAAAACAGAGAAGACTCTGTTTTATGAACAGAGGGAAGCGCATATGTTCGATGATTACCACTACAATTCTGCTTCAGAGCAGGCACCAAGGTTTGAAGAGAGCTTAATCAAGCCCGAATCAAGAGCCTTAAAGACTTACAGCAATCTAAAGAAGGTGAAACAGCCAATTTCACCGGGTAGCAAGCTCGCAAATTTCCTTAATTCCCTCTTCACCACAGGGAACACAAAGAAATCAAAGAATTCACCTACCAATGGAAACTTTGATGAAGAAAGGAAACTTAAATCAGGGCAAGCATCAACCTGCTCTTCTACTTCATCGTTCTCAAGATCCTGTTTGAGCAAGCATTCGCCATCGACAAGGGAGAAATTACGCAATGGGGTTAAAAGGAGTGTCAGATTTTACCCTGTGAGTGTAATTGTTGATGAAGATTGCAGGCCAGTCGGACACAAATCATTATATGATGTGGAAGAATCAAGTCTAAAGTCTGTTTCTCTGTCAACAGCATGGAAAATTGGGAAATCACCATCAAGAAAAATAGATGATGAGCTTAAGTACCAAGTAGTGGAGAAGAGTAGGAGAATTGAGGAAGTGGCGAGAGGGTTCTTGAAAGATTATCATCAAAACAAGAAGAAAAATGATGTTATTAAGATAGATGTTGGCGGAAAGTACAATGATCGTTTTGAGGATGAAGATGAGGACGAGGATGATGATGCTGCAAGTTATTCGAGTTCGGATTTATTCGAGCTTGATCATCTTGCAGTAATCGGAAAAGATCGTAGGTATTCTGAAGAGCTCCCTGTGTATGAAACTACTCATCTTGATACAAATCGTGCCATTGCTAATGGCTTGATGGTGTAGTTTCTAATAATAACTATGATGAGCTTAAGTACCAAGTATTTTCCTTTTTCTTTTTCCATAATGGATCCAATGTGAAGATCCATTTTCGAGGTTACTGGGAATCATAGGAATGGTGAAAGGTGATGGTATATGAAAATATAGTTAATTTCTTAATGATTGATGCCATCTCTAATGGCTCCAATTAGAACAATCTTTCTGTTCCATGCTACATGAATTTTGGTGTTTTTCCCTACTCGTCACATGCAATGCCCTGGCTCCATGCGTTTTTTCGGTGCTATTAATTTCAGGGGATATATGATGATAAAATTATGCAGGAAGTTGGCCAAATCTCAGCCCTGAATGCGTATATTTGCCTAGCTAATGTTAATGATTCAGTTTCGAAAATAACAATAATAAAATAAAGAAGAGAGAATATGATTTTGCTGAAAAGAAACAAGTGGGGATGTGTTAATTCTTTGATGGTGATCTTAACTGGGAGAGAGAGACTGACAGCACAGGTTTTGATAGAACAGAGGAAAAGAAAAGGAAAGGAAAGAGAGATAAAGAAAGAAGTGAAGGAAGAAGAAAAATAAAAGATTCGAGATCGTAATCACAAGAAAAATAAGAGGGTGTGATGGTAAAGGCAAAGGCAGATCTTCGCCCATGGGAATAGAGAAAGTGAGAGCTTTTACTTTGTCCTCTCCATCATCGCCTATAAAACTTTCATTTAAAGAAATATATTAAAAAAATACTTTATTTTCATTAGAATATCTCAAATTCAATCGTGAAGGAGGTAAGATAGATGTTGGGATCGAGAGAAAACGAGCCTAAGATCCTATGGCCTCAGTTGTTCTCTTTCCTTCAAACCTAAAAAAAAAATAAAACAGAGAGAGAAAAAAAAGGAATTAATGCATTGCGTGAATCTCATATAGAGGCAGGCATAGAAATTGTTCAAGTTCAGAGGCAACAATAAAGAAGCAGTATGGTGCAAGACATGGTAACAGAAGCTGGTGGCCCTAAGAATTAATATAGGATAGCTGTACGTATCAATAAATAAATAGCTGTAAATATCAAATGGGTTTACTGTCGACAACGATTGCATAGTTCTGATGAACTGTAGATCCATGTTCGCAGGTGGCACTTGAAAATTTCCGTCCTATAGGAAGATTTATGTTAAAGGGAGCCTTCCTCTAACATAAATCTTCTTATTGGACAGAAATAAAATAAACGTTATTACAGTACTAAACGGGTTCTGAAACACCTCCTCGCCATCTCAAGAAAAGGAAAAAATAGCATATATGGAGTTGTGGCCTAGTGGTTGAAGGGACTTGTTCTCATCCTTCGGTTTTAAACCCTACTTGTGTATGCCTGTCATCCCCGCGGTGCCTTACATGCTTACTGGACTTGCAGGATGTTCAGTGAACTCGGGAATCAGTTGTGGTGCGCGCAAGCTGGCCCGGACACCACGGGTTATCAAAAAAAAAATAATAATAAAGAAAAGGAAAAAATGAAATAAAATCGAAGTTGGTGATTTGATTGCCTTCACTGGCTTTATACGTGCATGCGACATTGTCTTCGCCTGGAAATTAAACAAATTATTTGATTGATAGCAAATCACCACATTGATTGATGACAAGGGGGTAAGGCAATGTTGAGAATTATTGTACGTTTTCCTGTTTCATTTTCTCCTCAAAATCCTGCTAATATATCTTTTGAAGATGCTCATCCAAGTCTTTATAGAGAGCTGAGACATGATATGCCCACAGGGCATCATTCAAGTATGAAAATGCCTATCAACAAAATTTTCTTGCCTCCAAGAATCCAACATTCCATCCTAATTATGCTGCTACGTGCAGTATATCTTTCTTGATTTTGCCATATGGTGTCTCGAGTTGCATTATTATACTATACTCCATGAAAACAAGATCAAGAGCTAGCTCTTGAGTGACAATTACTGCTCAATTCCCTTCCTCATGCATCAAAAGCACCGATCGAGTAGAAAGAATTTATTACAGAGATCAAGTTGAGAATATTAGAAGCAATGATTATTAAAAGTGGCTAGAACTAAGTTCAACTTGAAATCCTTGTAAGAGGCTAGGGGTTCGTCGCTACTAGGCCTAATAATAGTGGACCTATATGTAATTAATACGTGATGAGAACGCAGAGATTAATTTGTAATGTTAAATGGGATGGTTCAAAGTAGTATAACATCCGCAATTAGTTAAAAATTGAGTACATGTTTGTTTTTATATTTCTTTTAAAATATAAAAAATATTATTTTAATATATTTATAATTAAAAAATATTTTAAAAAAACCACTACACACTTAGCTTGAAAAACAAGTGCAAACTATATTAGTAACTTATTCTAGAAATATTAGTGAAGGGGAAAATGGCAGCAATGATGAGAAGAATAATGTTCGTGGGCGTGAAGTGAAGTTTCCTTTGAAAAAAACAAACCTAACTGCTTAGCCCCCTCTTGTCATTCATTTGTTTAGTCTAATCACGTTGATGTTCTGTCCACCAAACTATGCTTATCAATCTTAGCCTTGGTAACCGGTTAATTTGAAATTTAGTTTTGGTCGGGTTTTCCTTTAAACTATTAAAAAAATAATAATTTAGTTAAACTCAGTTGAATAGGATAAATATACTCCGATAATTTTATGGTCACTTCATATATGAAATGATCTAGTTAATTTTTTCAAAAACAATTGTGCAAATTAACATTATTTCCATTTTTATAAATTTTATTAAAAATAATGTTGTTTTATTAAAAACAAAATTTGATTAACATAAGTTAGTTTGTCAATTTATGGTTTAACCTACCCAATTATGATTCGAGCTAGCTAAATCAGGTTTTATATAATTATATTTTCAAGTAGGGTTAGACAAGTTTAGTGCTTTTTAATTATTATCATTGAATAAGATATAAAATAAAAATAGTACCTCAACTTTCTTATTAAGATATTGATTGTTGAAACATTTTAGAAACCGGTATAAACCTCTCTAGAAAAAAATATAATTTAAAATTTTAAGTAATTAAACAAGATTATTTAGTTTAACCACAAAAAAAAAAAAAGCATACTAAACATAAGAATATTTCAAGAAAAGCTTAGAGCTCATGCATATTGAAATTATAAGCATCCAATAATAAACTTGTAAACATGTATATTATGGCAAGTAAATATATAAAGACTATCAAATAAAAAATCATGCTATGAAAGACTTATAAAATATATAAAAGTTTCATCCATTCAAAAAAGCATAAGAGATAGAAAAACAATACTAATAAGAGAATGATATTTACTTGCTAAGACACTTTAAAATTGATGAATTTTTGTTATTGTTAATGATGAATAATGTGTTCTTAAAATTTTTTTTATATTTTTTTGATGCAAAAGATGTTTACAATAAATCTTTTAAAATTCTAACAACATCACCTTAGTTTATATGAATTTCTAAACAAGGTATTTAAATTAAAAATTATATAACTCAAATACATCTCAACAAGATAATCATAACCTCTAAATTTTAAAGAAAAACAAAAGCATAAAACGAAGAAGAAAACAACTAGAAAAGAGGTGATGAAAAGTTAAAAAAAAAAAAAAAATTTATGGAAGTGATTGTTAATATTCATCGGTTAAACTAAAAAAAAATAATTTTTTATAAAGAATGTCCAAGTTTAAATTTTAGTTGAAAAAACATTTTTTAAAAAAATTAAAATATTATTTTATAATAAAATTAAATCTAGACCCGAGCACAAGCTCGGTCAACACACTCGTGTGCGGGGGTTGAAGCTCATTTTATATAGAAAATCTTCCCTCTAAAATCTTAAGACTATTGATCAATTTGAAATGGTTTGAGCCTACAGCATGAGCAGGGGCCGGGGGCTATGAGTTTTTAGATAACGGTTAGCCAACTGCATGAGCCGGGACTAGTCACAGGCGCGATATCAATAATTGAAGAGTGGGATCTAGTCACAAGCACAAGGGTCATGGGTTAAATAAAGAATGTGCATTGGTTACTGAATTAGTTTTGTCTGGTCGTGTGAGGGCCAATTGAAGTGATGATGCTGAGACAAAAGGGAAAATTGTTATCGAAAGGACAATTTACATGTTTAATTATATCTTTTGAATTTGTAAACTATTAGTTAATTGTATTTTCTTATGCATATATGTTAGTTTATCTTAATAACCATATGCATTTAATATTGTATATAATAACATAATATTAAAAAAAAGACCCTGTTAAAATTATGTTAAACTAGATAAGATTTATCGATTTAATATGATAAATCTTTATTTTTTTTGGAATATATTGGGAATATAAATAGTTTAAGAAGAATATGTATATCAATTGAAATTCCATCGGCACATAGCATGCAATAAAGTGTTGGAAATAAAAAATTGATTTGTATTTTTTTTTAGTAAATTATATATTGTCTCATTAATTTAGCTTTTTTTTTTAATTTCATCTTTTAATATTACATTAGCTAAAAATGAGATTTTATAATTTTTATAATTTATTTTTTATGAATTTATCTCGATTTCATAATTTAAAGTCGCAATTTAACATGTTACCCTGAATTGATTCATGATTTAGTTTGGTTTTACTTTTTTAAAAATTAAATAAATCCAATTTATTTTATAGGCCTTCTAGTTAGTTGTATTTTTTTATGTGTTTTTATTTCACAGGCCTTTAGCTTATAATTGTATTTTTTATTTAGTTAGGGTTGGGTTTTGTTTTCAAATTAAATCAAATTTATATTCTAATAAAAATTATCAAAAAAAAAAAAATTCCAACCCAACCTGGTTTTGACCTAGCAAAATGGTTGGATCACGGATAAAAATATAGAAAACAGCATTATAAAGTTCATTTCCGACTTAAAAAAAATCCTTGAGTGAGTTTGATGTTAAATAACTCAAATCCTCAGTTTTTCCTTACCAGCACAAGTTTCTTTCTTTTCTAAAAACCCTAAATTATTCATAGAAGCCACTCAACTTAATCACAAAAATAAAACCAAATATTCAATCATAATACAAAAACAACATGGTGATTATTTTATAATTTTAAAACTCAATTAGGTATAATAATCAAATTATGGAGCAACCAAACAAAATTATAATACAAACATTTACATAAACTAAATTTAAAAGTTTAAACCAATAACATAAATTGGTGAGTTAATCATTGGTTTAAGAAATTTCTGCAATAGTTAGTGCGGAAATCACTGTCGAATTAAGGTATGATGAATGAATGTAATTTATTCTGTCTTCTCCCCGTCCTCTTTCTTCTTTTATTTTTTCTGCCTTTCATTCTGTCTTTCCTTTCTTAGTTTAATTTTCTCAATTGCAATTTAATTTTATAGCTAGAGTGCTCTGACCAATGCGTATTTGACACATTATTCAAGTGGGCTCCACGATCCCAAGAAAGAATTTGAATTCTTATTTATTTATTTATTTTGGGTGTGTGTGGGGGTCTGAGTCAGCAGAAGAGCTCACATCCAATGGCCTACAAGCCCCTCTGGCATCGGCTCCTTCTCCGGGCAGCCTCAACTTATCAAAAATGGAAGGATAGCCTTGTTCTGTCAACCACGGTATATTCTCTCTGGCAGGAAAGAAACAGACGCGTTTTCAACAACCACTTTCAGTGGCTCGTAAATTCTAATGAATACGTGATGTCATAAATAAAAAGATAAATAGGACGAAAATTAACAGGTATCCGTTTCACACTTAATTGTTTAATTTTAAGAAGCTGAAGAATTTATTTATCAAAAAATAAAGATCAAACATTCGAATCAACAAAATTCATACACTGAAAAAAACTCCATGCCTAATTAAGATGTTATGAAAAGTAAAAATGGAAAATAGAAAATTGGAGGACAATATTGTTTTTAGGCTCGGGCTCGGGCTTGGGCTATGACTTGGACATCATCAGTAGAGACTAACATTGTCTGTTTTATCATGACCTGCATATCCCATCTCTCTAAACTGAAAACAGAGGTGCTCGCGCAGCTGTCTAGGGTTTTTCCTTCACTCTAAGACAGAAAAAACCTTTTTTTAGGGTTTAAGCCGCCTCTCTCAATCAACATTCATGTTCTGCAGCTCCTAATTATCTCCTAGTTATTGACTGAGCTGAGCTGAGTTGAGTTATTCGGGATGTCGAATCGGCCAGAGCTACTAGCTCCACCTGAGATTTTTTATGATGATTCAGAGGCTCGTAAATACACTTCCTCTTCTCGAATTATCGATATTCAGGTAATCTTTTTGTTTTTTAAGAAAAATGTTTTAATGCTTATTCAATGATTCTGTTACCTGATGATGATGTGTGGTTGTTAATAGGCTAGGCTATCAGAAAGAGCGTTGGAGCTTCTTGCTTTGTCTGTTGATGGAATTCCTAGATTACTCCTCGATATCGGTATGTTGCATTTTACATTTCCATCACAATTACACTATGAAGCCACTCTCTCTTCTCTGTTTGTAAATGTGATTAATTTATGGCTTATGATTTGTTTACCAGTTAGAAAATAGCTATTTTTTTGTTAATTATTCTGTCTGTGTGCAGAATTCTGTTCTAAAGTTTTTAAATGCTTCCTGTAATTGTTCTGGCTTTTTCAGGCTGTGGATCAGGACTTAGTGGGGAGACATTAACTGAAAATGGTCACCAATGGATCGGCTTAGATGTTTCGCAATCAATGCTTAGTATGTCTGCTTGAGTTTGTTCAATTTTGTAATATTTCATCAGAGGTTCATGTTAGGTTATTTTGCATATAGGAACTTTTAACATTTTTCTTGTCAAATCCAGATATTGCTTTGGAGCGGGAGGTTGAGGGTGATCTTTTACTTGGTGATATGGGTCAGGTATCCAACTAAGATTCAGTTTTATTTTATATGGTCCACAACACAATTAAAAAAAAAAAAACAAAAGGCGAATCAAGGCTGTGGGGAAAAATACAATTTCTTGGCCAATATAACTATTTTAAAAAAAATTATTTAGCAGGATGCCAGTTTTGTGCCTTTGTGACCTTATGGGTGGGAAAAGGTTGATGAGCTAAACATTAATTACTGAAGCAAAGTTATGCAATCTTCTAGTTTATTTCACTTCAGGTTCAATACTTAATGCTCTGTGCAGTTATGATATGTGAATGTTTGTACTTTTGGAATCTATTTCAGTATATGTCTTTTTTTCATTGTTATTACGATAGAATATGTAATTAAACTTGCAAAATAGGTTTTAAGTTATTAGTTATCGCTGAAATGCTTAAGCTTATGTTGCAGGGCCTAGCACTTCGACCTGGAATTATTGATGGTGCCATCAGTATTTCAGCTGTTCAGGTTGTACTCTCTTGTGTGCTGTAGACATTTATGCATGAATGCAAGTGTTTTGTGTTAGAACTTGTCCAAAAAATTCAGTTTTTTCCTTAATTTATGTGATTCGTTTTTTTCAATGAACCTCTTTTAATTCTTACTCTGCTTCCTGTAGTCAGTCATCTTCTGATGTTCCACCTATTTGAATTATTTTAGTTAAGTAGAGGCTTCCCTGCATTTTCCTTGTGTTCTTTGATGATCATTTCTTTTATTAATGGAAACAAAAATGTCTATTTATCAATTACTTTTTAAGGGAAGGCCCTTAAAAAACAGAAGATTGCAGTTTTTCAAGGCAAAAGGTTTAATAGACAGTTAAATTTGCATTTTGGCTGTAAGGTCTGAACTTATCTTTCTTCCCTTTATTACTTCAGCTAAGGCCTAGCAAAGCTTGCTTACATGTTAGCTTTTTCTTGTACCAAGATCTTTATAGAAACAGTAAATTAAGGTAGAGAGGTGGACCATTCTAGACGACAGAAATTTCTCAATCAGATGTACTATTAACAATTAATCTTTGTGAAGTTGGACGAGCAATAAAGAGATTTCGGGGAGGATTTTTTAGAAATGTTATGGTATTGAGATTAGTGGTCTATGGTTTTCCTGTCAAAATCACTAACCAAATTTGATTTGCTGCTTTGATGTTTAGTTTTCTAATATATAAACCTCAACATCTGTTTCCAATTGAATTGTCAAACTTCACACAATTGCTTTCCTTGTCCTCTTTTCTTTCATATCCTTTGTACGGGCTGTTTTTTAAATGTTAAGTTGTATAACACTTTAGTGAGTGCCTTTTCCTCACTTTATTCTTTTGATTTGGCTCCCAGTGGCTATGCAATGCAGATAAGTCCTCCCATGAACCAAGACTAAGATTGAAGTAAGTTCCTTCTCTTTTCTTTTCTGCTTTAGGTTTATGTAGTCTGTCAGCACTCAATCTGTTTGGGGATTCAATTTTATGGCAGGGCTTTCTTTGGATCATTATATAGATGTTTGGCAAGAGGAGCAAGAGCAGTGTTCCAAGTGTATCCTGAAAACATAGCCCAGCGTGAATTAATTTTGAGATCTGCAATGCATGCTGGATTTGCTGGTGGTGTTGTTATTGATTACCCACACAGGTATGCTAGGCTTCTATTTAGAACTCTCATGTTGCGTTTTTCATGTCTGGTAAGCTCGTAAATATTATTTGTCGTATGTGTTTTTTGTTTGGCTTTTATAGCATCAGTCATTTCCAACCCTGTAACTTGAATGTTCTGGTTGGGAATAAAAGCTTGCGCCTAAAATGTTGCAAGCTTTTCAAGAATCTAAACCTTGAGAGCTTGAGAGATACTCTGTCTGCTAATTCTTTGTTTTATTATGCAAGTGTATGAACCCTGTTCTCTCTTTATCAATCAAGTTTACCTTCTGATATGTAATTTCCTTCAAGTCAAACGAAGCTAAAAAAAGAATCTTGCTATTAATTATCCTCTGGTTTCATAGTCCTCTTCAGAGTTTCACCATTCACTGACTAAACAATTTTTTTGTCACAGTACCAAGAGTAGAAAAGAATACCTTGTGCTTACTTGTGGAGCACCATCTATAAGCACTGCTGTTCCGAGGGGGAAAGAAGAAGATGGAGAGAGCTGCTCTGAAGATGAAAGTAGTGAAGAAAATCAGACGGTGGGTTGCTTTGTCTTGCATTTTTTTTTTCTTTTCAAGCTTTAACTGGGTTGTTTGTAAGCATGGTATCCTTCTCTTTTCAATATGGATTTTTCAAATCACTAATAATTATTAGATATGCATGTATCTTGAGATTGCAGGTTTGCATTTCAGACAGGAACAGACCTACGAAAAAACAGAAAATAACCAGGAAAGGGAAGGGCAGAGATTGGATATTTAAAAAGAAAGAGCAACTGAGACGAAAAGGAAACACAGTGCCTCCCGACACAAGATACACTGGTCGAAAACGGAAGGCTCGATTTTGATCCTTGCATTACATTTGTAGCCAACCAGTTGGGGGATTATACATATAAATGGTTTTGTACTCAGACCTTTATGCATTGCCTGTTCCTGCTGCCGTGCTCCAACTTGATGAAATCCATGTTGAAGATATTTAGGGTCTTTTTGCAACCTGTGTTCCTTCATTTTTTTTATTATTTTTTTTAAATTTATATATATTTTTTTATATTTTCATATCGTTTTGATATATTAATCTTCAAAAATAATTTTTTAAAAAATATCATTTTATTGTATTTATAAATAAAAAGTATTTTGAATTATAACCGCTATCTACAAAAAACTTGGTCATTTTATAATTAATTAAAACAAAGCTAAAAATGATGAAGTGTTGTTTTTACTAAAAGAATTATTGACAGAATAAATTTTGGTTGTAAATTTATTGGTCAACCATGAATACTGTTCATTATATTAATTACAAAGAGAATTATCAATAGAAAATTCTATTAGTATTTTCTAGAGAGCTTTAGAACTGTTCACTTTGTAAATACACTGGTAATTATTGTTTTTTATAGACAAAATCATCGATGGATTGAAAAGTAGTTATTATTTAACGGTTTTCTAAAAAAAATTTGATTAAATTATAATTTAAAATTAAATATTACAAACGGAATCATTGATGAATTGAAAAGTTGTCGGTGATATTTGGTAGTTTTTGAAATGTTTTTATTAAATTGAAAATTTAAATTAATATTACAAACGGAATCATTAACAAATAATTAAAAATATTAATATTTAATTATCCGTCGGTAAAACACCTTAATAAAAAGCCTAAAATCCATAATTTCACAACTGACGAGGCTCCTTTCTTCTTCTTTCTCATATGTAAAAAACATCAATATCCATTTTTTTCTCTTCTCTTCTCTTCTCTCCTCAACTCCTTCTCTTCTCTTCCATGCTCAAGTATGTATTCTTCTACCTTTTTTTTTTTTTTTTTTTTTTTTCAGTTTTTTTAATTAATATACTTTACCTTTTTTTTTTTCTTTTTTTCTCTTCTTAGCTTCACTTGCAACCACATTAAGGTAAGATTTTTTTTCGTGTTTTTGTTTTTCACTATATTTGTTTTTTATTTTTTATTTTATTTTTTATTTTTTGGTTCTTAATAATTGTATGAATATTGTTGTAGGATTTTTTTTAACATGATTTTCTTCTTCTTTTTTCCAAGCATTTTGAGTATTATAGAGTGTTGATTTATATTAATCTAATTATTTTATAGTTTTGTAAAATGGATTTTTTAAAAAATATTTTTAAATAATTATTGATGGAATTACATACGGTATTTTTTTTGAGGGAAATACCGATGGAATGAAGCGGATAATGTTTTTTTTGTGTGGCTTTTCCATCAGTAAATCCATCGGTAATAATATTTTTTTATTACCAACGGACGTATCGAGAAAAAAAAACTATTGATAAAAGATTCACCAACGAAGCATTTCTATCGGTGATTTCATTAGTAAATTAATTATCAATGAATGATAGTACAAATACCAACGGAAAATTTTGTTGGTAAATCTAAAGATTGTGGTAGTGTATTAGAAATAAAAAATAGAGAGAGAGAATTAGAAAAAAAAAAAAAAAAACCTAAAAGAGAAGGCTAAAAAGTCATTTATCCATGACCAACACCAAACAAAAAATGCATTAGCCCTTGAATTGAATGTCTAAATAGGCAAGAAAGAGGATAATAGGTGTGCTGACAAAATCTTTGCAGATGTCGTGTTGTTTGAGAACACGGTCTAAACCCTGTTTTTTAAAATTTTGAATTTATTTTGCTAAAAGTTATTTTTTTTTTTATGTTTTTAAATTGTTTTGATGGCTGTTATCAAAAATAATTTTTTTAAAAATAAAAAAAAATATTATTTTGATGTATTTTTAAGCGAAAAACACTTTAAACCATAACCGTTACATCAATCCCAAACATGCCGAAATTATTTATAAAAAGTCTGAGACAAAAAAAGGTCTGTCCTTGAACACCTTCATATATATATATATATATATATATATATATATATATTTTTTTTGATGTTAATGATATACTGTAATTAAACTTGTTTTCAATTTTTTTGTAAATTTAATGTGTTTTTCCCTGCCATTATCTGAATGGATGTTTCATTTATAATAAATCAATCTATATACTATTATAAATAAATAAAAAAATTATTGGCATTTCCTTTAATTCATTGCAATCAATCTGATCCTCTAAATGGACAAGCCATCCTTAAAAGTCTGAAACAGAGCAACATGATATCACATCAGCAGCGGTAAAATGATTATTTGTCATGGTTCAGTTTTACAATCTTAACGAGAGGGTGCTTAGCTTGCTATTTATGATTTATGTCAAGTGGGTCTGATACAATTTGGGTGAATAACAGAAAGCCACAGAAGTATGAGCATACCTATACGCTTCAACAAAGAGCTTTCTCTATGTGGGTAACATTCATGGTATTATCTGCAAAACTCAAGGCTTCATCATCTCCCTCCAACCTACACGACGGATTTGATATTATCATGTTAAAATAATTTTAAAATATTAAAAAATATATTAATTTAAAATAAAATTTAATTTTTTTTAAAAACACTTTGAAAACGCAAAAATAAATAATACCTCTGTAAACCCATTAATTTTTTTTTTCTTTCACTTATTATTTTTTATTGTTTTATATAACAATTTCCTACTATCTAATTATTGAAGAAAATGATTTAATAAAAATAAAGTATAAATATATTATGTATTTCTTTAATAAATGAATTTAATGAAAAAAACAGAAAAAACATCTTTATTACTTGTTGTGATTTTGTTTCCTTGCAAATATTATCACATCATACACTAGAATCCAACTTAACTTCCACGATTTTAACAGTAACGAAGAAGATAAGAATTGATGATGCATCATCCTTTGTAGATGACATGTATATATATATATATATAGTTGGGTTTAGACTTCACCCAACTACACTAAGCATTTCCAGGTGGGTCGAAGCTAGGCTCTAAGCCCATCAACTATTTTTTTTTTCTTTTCATTTATTATTTCTGAATTTTCTATAACAATTTCCTACTATCACATTATTGAATCAACATTGAAGAAAATTATTTAATAAAAATAAAGTATTAATATATTATGAATTTTTTTATAAATAAATTTAATGAAAAAAATAGGAGAAGTAAAAAAAAGTATTAAAACAAGTAAAAACATATGAAATATATATAATATAGTGATAATTACAAAATAAAAATATTCAAATTCATATTGAATACAGTAGAATATATATATAACCAAAATGGAGATAAAAATTAGTGTTCTATGTACATAATCAATCTTGCCCCCATCATCTTATTTCTTATTAAGAAAAGTCATATTTATCATTCTAAAGTTTAGTCATTTTTATGCTTGCTTTCAATATTTTAAAAAATTAAATTTTTAATAAATATAAAATAAACTAAGCTATAAAATGATATATGATGTAAACTGTTATGTGTACGAAACTATAATTTTCAAAAACACAAAACTACTAAATTATAATATGGTAGAGTAATTTTACCTTCTTATTATTTATTTTATTAATTGGTGATGTTTGATATTATAACTCAACTGTATTTTTAAGAATTTTTTTAGTTTTAAATTAATTTTTTAGATTAATTTAATGTGCTAATACTAAATATATATATATATATATATTTTAAATTAAAAAAATATTATTTAATATATTTTTAATTAAAAAATATTTACAAAATAATATTTACTGTACTCTCGAGACACTCGGAAGCTGAAAATCCGTTACCTCACCCAATCAATACCGTAAAACTAACGTAGAAAATACCGATGCACATGAAAGTGTCAGAGAGTTGTATTAAAGAAATAAAAATAAAGTTTAAAATGAAGCGAGTTTATATGTCCCATTTTTAAATTTCAAATCCGTGAAAGGACTAAAGCTTTTAAATCATTCTCTCTTCTAGCCATATTAGGGGTTAGCCTAATATGCAGCCTAGTAATGGCGGACTGTCATACATCCATCATCATCAACAACATTTGAAACAACAAGAAGAAAGGCAACAACATATGATGGAAGATGATTGTTGTTGCTCACCATCAGTTTTACAAAATCTACAAAATCTGAACCATCCTTGCTTACCCCACTTGCAACAAGAACAACATAAACACCCTCATCAAGTATTTTTGCGGCAGCATCACCAGCTGTTTTATCCATTTCAGCAGCAGCAGCAGCAACAACAGAGCCAGGGTCAAGGCACCCCTCAAAACCCTTCACTATTCACCATGAGTTTCAAGTTGGGGCGCAATGAAGGAAGTGGCAACAAAATGGCTAGTGTTTTAAATAATCAAGATGAAGCTGCTGCTACTCCTACATTACTTGATGGAAATGGGCATATTAATCCCCCACATGCCATTTTAATGCCTCGTTCTTGGCACCCCCCGGAAGATTATACCAGTATCAAAGAACCATTTTGGTAGTTTATTGCCAAACATTTAATAATCTCATGACTTTTGTTTATTTTTCTATTTTTTAAAGTGGGTACCATGTCATCTATGTGTTTGTGTAAATGTTACAGGAAACAACTCGTGAAGAACCGGTGGGGAAGTGAGGAGGAAGAAATTAGTGGAAACAGAACTAGGTATTTTAGGCCTTTAGAGATAGAACACGTAGTTGATGACAGTAGGGAGAGATGCAGGAATTTGGACATCAAATTTCCCATCTTTAATGAGCTTGAAGCTATATATAGTCTTGCAAAGATTGCTGAAGCTAATCAAACAGGCTCTGGCTCTGTTCTCACAGGCGACCATTCACCAACGAATGCGGGTCTTTCAGTGCCATCCAGTGCTACAAATCGGCAAAATGTTGGTGCCAATGGTGCTGCCAATAATGTAACTGGGGTTGATCATGGATCGGAGAATTCAATTGGAGAGGAAGCTTCATTGAGAAAGAGCCAGAAGAGGAAGAGAAAGAGGAAATTGAAGGAGAAATTAAGTTATATGGCTGGGTTCTTTGAGAACACGGTGAAGAAAGTGATGGATCACCAAGAAATGTTGCATGGGAAGTTCTTGGAAGTGATTGAAAGAATGGATAGAGAGAGAACAGATAGAGAAGAAACCTGGAGACACCAAGAAGCTGAAAAGCACAACAGAGAAGCCATTTCAAGAGCACATGAATGGGCTTCAACTTCAAGTAGAGAGGCTCAAATTGTTTCTTACATAGTGAAAATCACGGGCCAAAGTATCAATCTTCCTATGAGAATGGCTCCACCATTGCTGCAACCAGAAATTTCAAATGAGCCCATCAAAGAAATTACATCTACAAAATCTGACAGCCATAGCAGATGGCCTAAAGATGAAGTTGAGGCATTGATCAAAGTTAGAAGTAGAATAGAGATTAAATTTCAAGAACCTGGCGTTAAGGGTCCTCTTTGGGAAGAGGTAAGTTCTTTAATGAGTTCAATGGGCTATCAAAGAAGTGCCAAGAGGTGTAAAGAGAAGTGGGAGAATATCAACAAATATTTTAGAAAAGCCAAAGAAAGTCCAGAGAGGAGGTCTCAGCGATCCAAAACCTGCTCTTATTTTAATCAACTGGATCAACTATACTCGAGAAGTCTCATTAACTATCCTTCGAACGCTACTTATATGCCATCACGTGGCATTGAGTTTGACATCGAAAAGCAAGGGCATTCAGAGGTTTCAGAAGCATTTGCTGTTGGGAAAGACGACCTTGCAGCTATAACAAATCCCCCCGGTGAGAACATAAAAGGTGCTGAAATGGGCTCTTCGAGATTTGAGTTTGATGGTATCGCTGACAAAAACGAAGAACTTGAAGAAGGAAGCAGTGAGCAGGATAAAGAAGTTTATAAAGATGATGAGCAAGAGAATGGAGAACAAGGAAAAGATGACGGTAGTGGTGACGAAGAAAATGAAAATTGAGGCTAGAGCTTAGATGAAATTTGAGGTAAATAGTATGTAGCTTCTTTCTGCCAGTATCTATTCGATTTAGAATTTTAAGTTTTGCTGGAACTGACTGATGATACTAGTTACAGAATTATTTTGCTAAGCGATCAAGCCAGATGTTAGCGTTGCTTTTACAGAGGAGGGTGGATTTTTAACATTCACTTTGATGTTGAAACATGAATTTCATCTAACTAACTGGTTTTGAAATAAATCTAATTGGTTTCTTAGCAGAAGTTTTAGTTATTAACATTTCCAAGATGTTAGCCAAATCTGAACGAAAATCATATGTTAGTTTCCTTGATAGTTATTGATATGAACCTTCATATTCAGTTGTGCTTAGTTTGAGGCTGCCTCTATCTAAATTTCCGAAAGCTAATGTGATGCAAGTCCATCTCCTCCCCTTGAACGTTTCCCATTCTTTTTAGATACTCCGGTTTGATTATTACTTCCCAAGGAGGCAACATTTAGGAAATGATTATTCCTGAATTTCACCTCAGTTTAACCTTCCCCGTCCTAATCTGCTCGTTGCAAGTTCAGATTCTAAGATCATCTTCAATTTTGTTATGATTTTAATAAAGAAGGGGCAAGTTCATATTGCTAAATAACAAAGCAATATTTTAATATGCTATAGATCCTTCGAAGTGATTAGAAATGTGAATCGACTTGTTTGAGTCACAACGGTAGCTCGGAATCCATTGAAATAATCAAATCAATGAAAAAAAAAGAAGAAAAAAGAATATGGACTAATAAAAGAAAATCAAGAAATCTTATTTTAGCATGGTTAACAAATCATCCAAGAACAGGAGTTTCGGATTTGGATGAAAAAACCTAAAAAGATTTACTAAATTCATCAAGTTGTTTCAAAGGATCAAAACTGCCAGTTATTAAGAGAATTCCTTGTTGGCTCTTTGTAAAATATTCATTTGGACGAGGGCTTCCAAATACATCATAAGCTAAACCTGTGCTGACGAATAAGCAACCTGCAATGAATAGGGAAGGTATAGTAATGCTATGAATGAGGATTAGTAAACCCTGCGGATTTTTAATATTTGAATGATAATATCTTAGCATAGCATGGAGTTTCCTTGTCTCAAAATGAAAACCTACACAGAACAAAAGATTGCATGGATTCTAAGCAAACTTATGTGATACTGAGCATTCCCATCATAAAATGGGCAAAAAGTAGCAGCAGGCTACAATCGCAGCAGATACAGCCCACCCTTCCTGGACGTTCAGTGCTCCTGCAAAAGATAGACGATGTTGCATTTAATTTTAAAACAGTCTAGATGTATCAACGAAAAGAAAAAATAATAGAGAAAAGCTAGCGTAATGCATGTGCTGCTTGAACAAAATTCTCACTTCATATGCAGCAAAAATCTGTGAGCTTAGAAGTAAACCCGACGATCCAAGAACTCAATATAAGAAGAGATTTCGAGGCATGTAGTTACCATTTGCGGTAGCATTTGATGCACATTGCAAACTATCTTCTAAGAATCAACATACCAAAAAGAGAACTCTGGCCTTATATACTACTAGTACATGAAAGAAATTTAGGTATATGGGGATTGGGCAAAAATAAGAACAATCTATCCTTTGCAGCAGAAAGAAAAACAGAGAGCCCAGTGATTTTAAGCTAATTTCATCTGCAGGCGTGCTCCACCCTTGGCCCTTGGAATTGCAGCTGCCCTAATAACCATGATTCACATCATGTAACAAAAGTATTTAAATTGAGTCACGCTATTAATGGCCCAAACATAATACAGCTCAACAAAAAAAGAACAATACTTGCAAAGTTTCAACCCCTTTTTTTCTGAAAACAGAGAAGGCATAATAAGAGAAAAAGAATCCTAGTTCTCAACATCGGGCTTCGTGGTTTTTTAAAATCAGGTATTTCTCATTACGTATCCCGGCTGAGTTTTATAAGTTAATATAGGTTGATGTTATTTTGTTTTTTGAATTTTCTTTTTCTCATCATTTAATTTTGAATTTTTAAAATATAGATTTTTTGAATTTTTTTTATATTTTTCATTAGGTTATGTTTATCGCAGACTTGTGGGTTTGACAGGTTGACTTTGGTGGGCTGGTGCTATTTTTTTGGTTTTTAATTTTTTTTTTGAATCATTTTTTATGATTCAACTTTTTGTTTTTTTTTTTAAATTTTATTATTTAACATTTGATATATTAAAAATTGAGGTTTGCAGTTTTTTTATATTTGGTTCTTTTAGTCAAATGTCACGAGTCACGAATTTTACAAGTTAACACGAGTTGATATCGGGTTTTTTGGACTTATTTTATTTTTCAATCTCATCATTCAACATTGATTTTTTTAAAAAAATTAGGCTTCATGATTTTCTTTATTTTCTTTTCTATTGAGTTATCTTAATCTGATGACCTGACCAATGAATTTAATGGGTTGACTATGTGAGCTTGGGCCTTTATCTGGCTTAAAATTGCTATTTTGTTTTTATCCTTTTGTATGGTTAATTTTTTTCTTTAATTTTATCATTGAATATTCGATTAGTTGAAAGTTGAGTATTGTGTTTTTCCCAAATTTGGTGATTCTTGTCAAATGACTCAGCTCACAAGTTTTGTAAGTTAACATGGGTTAATATATTTTTTAACTTATTAATTTTTTGATTTAATCATTTGGCGTTGAATTTTTTCTCTTCTTTAAAATGCATTTGCGTCAACTTAACATCATTTTTTCCCATCAAATGTTTTTTACCAATAAGTAGGGGAGCAAATACCAATTATCTTGTTATATATATTAACAAAAACTAATTGAGAAAGGGAAATAATTCTTCCCTTCCTCGTAAAGAGTTCATTAGAACAATATTTTTTTTTTAATTTTATCATTTGACATTGAATCTATTAAGGATTAAATTTTATAATTTATTTTGATTTGTTTGCTATGAAGTTATCTTAAGCTCATAACTCAATTAAAAATTTGGCTAGTTAACCTGAGTTGACTCAAGTCTTTTTTATTTTTATTTTTTTAATTGATGATTTTTTCAATTTCATCTTTTAACATTTGATTAATTGAGAATTGAACTTCATGATTTATTTTGATTTGCTTTCTAGGTTGTCCTAGTCTTGTGATTCAGGTTTCACAAGTTAACTTGGGTTGACTTGTTTTTTTTTTTGTTTTTTTTTTTAAATTATTTTTCAACATTAGATTAATTAAGAATTGAGTTTCAATATTTTTTTTTTATTTGCTTTATATAAGGTTATTATGGTCTCATTATATGAGTTATATTTTACATGTTAATCTAAGTTGGTCCAGCTCGATTTAATATGTTATTGTCTCAATATTTTTTTTTAAAAATTATTGTTGTGAATTTTTGTTAGTCAAACCATTTTTTTCCCTCTTATCTAGGTTTTCTTTGGGTTTTTCTAGTTAACTTGGTAACATTGGGTCAATCCATATGATTTAATTTTTTTCCTTGTAAACACATTAAAATGCCTAGATATTTTTTTAACATTTTAAAAAGTTTGGATCCAACTTGCAGCATAAGGTAAATAATATAATATTATCTAAAATTAATTACACGTGAGATGATGACATTTCACTTTGAAAATAGTACATCATTATTTCATCTACAATTAAAGCCAAAAAGATGGATTTGTCCATGAAAATTTCAAGAAAACATTCAACCATATCACTAAATACACTAAGCAATGATCTTTGAAATATGACTAGTGCATTATATAATGCAAAAGACATCATTTGATATGAAAAAAGTACCAAATGGACATGTAAAAATAGTTTTCTCTTATTCTTTAAGTGCAATTTTAATTTGGTTGTAACCTGAATAACCATTTAAAAAATAATAAAACTCATGACCTGTAACTCTTTTTTGGATTTGGTGCATGAAAGGTAAAGGAAAATGATTTTTTATAGTTATTGAGTTAAATTTCTTATAGTCAATGCTCATGCACCAACCAATTATAGTCCTAATTGGAATTAACTTATTTTTCTCACTTATTATCAAAATAACTCTAGACTTTTTAGGTACAACTTAAGTAGAACTTACTCATTTGCTATCAGAAATAGGGTAAATGATTTCATTACCTAAAAGCATAATGACTTCATTTCTCAATACTTCTTGCATATTAGGATAAAACCTTTGTTGCATTTCTCTGGAAGGTCTAGTATTTTTCTCTAAATAAATTTTATGTGTGCAAATGAAAAGACTAATTCTTTTTCATTTCAGCTAGGGTCCATCCTAATTATTTTTATAGCTTGTAATAACTTACCTTCCTTATATGCATTAAGTTTGGAAGAAATTATTACAAAAAAAGTTTTATTTTCTTACAAAAATGAGTACTTAAGATTAGATGGTAATGGTTTCAAATCAGGTTTTGGTGATTGAACATTTGAAGGTTTAGACTTAATTGATTATGGTGGAAATTCCTTAATTTTTGGTCTTCAACTACTTGCCATTGATTTTTCTTGAAAATTAATTATTTGTAAATTTTTAGATTCATTGAACTCGATTTCACAAGAAGTAGTTTCAAATTGATCACAAACTAATTTCTCAATAAAATCTACTTCTTATAAATCATGATCATCTGTAGGTTGCTTTTGTTAAAGACATTCATTTCCAATGTCATGATTCCAAAGGATAACTTCATCACTTCATTCATATAATTAATCAATGCATTAGAAGTTATAAAAAATGGACGTTTTAAAATAACTGGAATTGAATTATATGCTTCAACAGGTTGTGTATCCAAGATAATAAAATCCACATAATAAATGAATTTATCAACTTGTACTAACACATTTTTAACTACTTCTCAAGGCACCTTTATAGAACAAGTATAAAAGTTATGAAAGTTGGTTTTAACTCACCTAGATAAAGACTTTGGAAAGCTGAATATGGAAGTAAAGTCACCCTAACTCCAAGATCAAGTAAAGTTTTTTAATTTTATGCTCTCCAATAAGACACGAAATTGTAAAACAACTAGGGTCTTTATATTTCAAAACATTATTTTTTTTAAGAGTAGCTATTTAGCCATAGCATGAGAAAATAAAAGTACTGGTCGGGAATCAATCTTTCCATCGTAATGTTCAGGTTCCACCTCTTCCTTACCTTTTGAGATTGATTTATCATCTTTCTCACAAGGTTTAAGAATAGATTTTTCAAAAGTTTTAACACTACAAAAAGTCATGACTGATTGATTTGGTCCATGTGTTGGCTCTATACATTTGAGTTGTATTGTCCTTTGGGATTTTGTTATGGTTAAGAAATAAACTTACCTTTGTCCTTAAAACTAGGATTATATGTGAATTTTACAAGAGTGTCTTTCAAATCTTCCATAGTTTTTAGCATTTTGAGTATTCATTAACTCTTGCTTTTCAATGAATGAATGTAGTGTTTCCTGAAGATTTTTTCTAGGAGGGGGAACATAAGGAGGTACATATCCTTGAGAATTTTAAAAGTTATGATGTGCTTGAAAGGGTGGTTGTGAAGTTTGAGCATTATTGTTATTACTCATCCAACTGAAATTTGAGTGATTTCTCCACTATGATTATATGTTTACAAGTATGGATTAGGGTTTGGCCTTTGAAAACTATTTAAAGCATTGGCTTGTTCATGGAGACATTACTTGAAAGATGGCAAAGTTAGACAATCATTGGTTGAGTATTCATTAGTTTTATAGATTTGATATATAATTTCTTGAACCGATTTTAATTGACCATTCTTTTTTAATTTTAATGCCTCGACTTTTCTAGCAAAAGATACAAATTTGGCTCAAAGGTTATGATATTCCCTAAGGTTGTGCATGCCTCTATTTAATGTATAAGGTTGAGTTTTACTTGATAACTCATCACTGCATGTAGTGTTCTAATTTTGAACATTTTCAGCTAACAAGTCTAGGTATTTTATTGCTTAATCAAGGTCTTTATCTTTAAGAGATCCATTGCACATCAATTCCATAATTTGCCTCTCTTTAGATGTTAAATCTTCATAGAAGTGTGAAAGTAATCTCCATGTTTCAAAACAATGGTACGTTAAGGACAAGTTTTGATCAAGTTTTTATATGTATCTCAGTAGTGGTAAAATGATTCTCCTTGTTTTTAAGTGAAGATGGTGATTTATTTTTTGAAAAAGCTTGTTCAGTAAAAGAGAGAAAACTTCTTTAAAAACTTTTATTGAATTTCATCCCAAGTACGAATATATCATAACCTAAGATTTTGTAGTCATGTTTATCCTTTATCTTTGAAAGGAAGAAGGAAAAAAATTTAGTTTATTGGTGTACGTGTTATAATTTAAGTCATTATAAGTATTACAAACCTCTTTAAATTCTCTCAGATACAATTTTGAATTTTTTGAATCTAAACCATGCAAAATTTGGTTTTCTTGATGTATTTAGTTGATATAATCATATTGTTATTAATTCTGAAGATCAAGAAAAAACTAAATTTACATGTTCATTTGGTACATATGCATGCATATAAAAGAAGGTATTTTAGTCTGTGTAATGCACCCACAACTTTTCAAAGATGCATGATATGTATTTTTTCTGATTATGTTGAAAGAATAATTGAGATTTTCATGGATGATTTCATAGTGTATGGTGATTCTTTTGATAAGTTTTTAGAAAATTTATTTTTACTTTTTAAGAGATGCATTGAAACTAAACTTGTCTTAAACTACTATGAAAAATATTATTTTATGATATAACAAGGAATAGTTCTTGGGATGTTGTGTCATCATGCACTACCAGAAAATCGCTAAATACCAACGGACATACCGACGGAATTTTTTCTGTCGGTATTTTTCGGCCGAAATCACCGACGGAAAATATTCGTCGGTAATTCGGTCGGTAATTACCGACGGAAATAGTCCGTCGGTAATTACCGACCGAAAATTCAGAATTAATGAAAAAAGGGCGGGCAGTAGCGCGGAGGTTTTGGCGGGTGATTTTTCCGACGGAATCACCGACGGAATTAAAAACTGGGGCCCGTACGCGTGAGGGGACCTATTCACCGTAAAAAAAAACCGACGAAATCACCGACGGATTTGAAATGCCAGATCCGTGCCAGTGACGTGACGGGTGCACCGTTAAAAATACCGACGGAATCACCGATGGATTTGAGCAGTAGGTCCGTGCGGTGACGTGTACCGACGGTTTTGCCGACGGATTCACCGACGATATTAATGTCCGTCGGTAAGTCCGTCGGCAAAAGTTAATATTTGGCTCCTCTGCCGACACTCTCTCCCCCATTTCTCCTTCTTTTTCCTAATCCTAACCCTCCCCATCTGCAAAATAACCAGCCCCCCCTCACCCCAAAACAAGAATTTTTCTCATCTCAGCACAACAAGTTGTATTTGTTTTGTGGTCACAGCATCCGTGTTCTGATTTACCGACGGATTTTATCATTTTTTGTAAGTAATTCTATCTTTTAAAATTTTAACATTTAAATGTTAATTTTATTGTTTTTTTAGTATATGTATTTTTTTTTTTTAGTAGATGTACATGTTTTATTGTTATTTCTCAAACAAACTTGTAGTATATGAATGTATAATTTTATACTTGTTATGGTTTGTTTTAGATTTTGTAAGATTGTATTTGTTTGAAAATTGTTAAAATTTAATTTGTAGAATTACCGAATTACATGTTGTGTTTTGAAATAATTAAGAGCTTGCTTAATTAATGGGTCCTTTTTATAGAGGTTCGATAGAAGTCATGGATGATCGTTCATGGATGTATCTAGATTCACCCCAAGGATTGCGGAGGATGAATTATTGTAACGGGGTTCAGGGTTTTATTAATTTCGCAACATCTATTCCCAGAAATTTTACTGGAGGCGGTATTAGGTGTCCATGCAGGAAGTGTCAAAATAAAAAGTATCTGCATCCAGATGTTGTAATGATGCATCTTCTACACAAAGGGTTTGTGGAGGATTACGAGTGTTGGTATGCACATGGAGAGGTATTTGTTAGTAATAGGAGAATGGGAGAAACGGTGGTTGGGTCAACTTCTAGTGCTAGCAACGTGCATGAAGCGGCAAATGACAACACTAATCCTTACATAAACATGGTTATGGATGCAATGAGAATGAATCAAGATAATGTCAATCAATGTCCAATCGTAGAAGAAGAACCTAATGCAGAGGCAGCTAGGTTTTTTGATTTGTTGAAAGATTCTGACGAACCAATATGGGATGGCTGCACAAACCACAGTAAATTATCGGCTGTGGCACAGGTGTTCACCATCAAGTCAGATCACGGGTTGAGTGAGGCCGGGTATGACAAAATTATTGATTGGGCAAGAAGCATTTTACCAGAAGGGAACAGGCTCAAAGAGAACTTCTATGCTGCGAAGTCCACGATGAAACCCCTCGGTTTAGGATACCAGAAAATTGACATGTGCCCTAACTTCTGCATGTTATACTACCTTGAAAATGCTGTGATGACCGAGTGCATGACATGCGGGCATTCCCGTTACAAACCCAGAACTGGCAGGGGGAAGACTCTAGTGGCATATAAAAAACTTAGATATTTCCCGATCACACCTAGACTGCAGAGGTTATTTATGTCACCAAGGACTGCTGAGCACATGACATGGCACCAAACACACGATGTCGTTGATGGTGTGATGGTGCATCCTTCTGATGGCGAAGCGTGGAAACACTTTAACAGTGTTCATCCTGACTTTTCTGCTGAATCAAGGAATGTTCGACTTGGGTTGTGTACAGACGGGTTCAACCCATTTGGGTCATTTGCTGCTCCCTATTCTTGTTGGCCGGTCATTCTCACAGTTTATAACTTGCCACCGGGAATGTGTATGAGGCCGGAGTTCATGTTTCTATCTACTGTCATACCCGGTCCAAGCAGCCCGGGGCGGAATATAGATGTTTGTCTTCGACCGTTGATAGATGAGCTGGCGCAGTTGTGGTCCTCCGGATCTCTGACTTATGATATATCTAGGAAACAAAATTTCCTTATGAGGGCGGCTTTGATGTGGACTATCAGTGATTTTCCAGCTTATGGAATGCTTTCTGGTTGGAGCACGCATGAGAAACTCGCATGTCCATACTGCATGGAAAACAACAAGGCATTCAAGCTAGCAAACGGAGGTAAAGCTTCTTTTTTTGACTGTCACCGTCGCTTCTTGCCACTTAATCACAGGTTCAGAAAGAACAGAAAAGATTTCTTTGTTGGTAGAGTTGAAAAAGATGTTGCATCCCCGCGTCTTTCTGGTGAAGAATTGCATCATGTTGTATCAGAGTACGGTGACATTGTGTTTGGCCTTCAATCAGGTAAGCAAAAGTTTCCTGGTTTTGGTTTGACCTATAATTGGGTAAAGCGAAGTATCTTTTGGGAGCTTCCGTATTGGAAGACTAATCTTCTCCACCATAACCTTGACGTCATGCACATTGAAAAGAACGTGTTTGAGAATATTTTCAACACCGTCATGGATGTGAAGGGGAAGACAAAGGACAACATGAAGGCTAGATTGGATATAGCTTTATACTGTAACCGTAAAAATATGGAGTTGGTTTATGACGAGTCACGGGTTGCAAAACCAAGGGCAAGCTTCGTGTAATTTAGATTATTGATGATGTATTTTGTAAAACAAAATATTTACTGTTTAAGCAATGTGGTTATTGTGTTTATGTGATGGACAGTTTATCAGTTAAGTTTCTGCAGGAAGGTTAACAGGCAATACAAAGACAAACTTTCCTGCATAATGCCACAATCACCGATGGCCATGCCGACGGACTCACCGTCCGTCGGTATCTCACAGAGAGTTCGAAAATATTTACAACAAAATGCCACAATCACCGACGTCCATGCCGACGGACTCACCGTCCGTCGGTATCTCACAGAGAGTTCAAAAATATTTACAACAAAATGCCACAATCACCGACGACCATGCCGACGGAATAACATCCGTCGGTATCTCACAGAGAGTTTGAAAATATTTACAACAAAATGCCACAATAACCGACGGCCATACCGACGGACTCACCTTCCGTCGGTATCTCACAGAGAGTTCGAAAATATTTACAACAAAATTCCACAATCACCGACGGCCATGCCGACGGAATAACATCCTTCGGCATCTCACAGTAAGCTCGAAAACATAAAACCACCATCGACGGTATTACCGACGGCGTAGCTCCGTCGGTAATTTGTCGGTTACCCATTTTACCGACAGAATTACCGACGGACCGCGCGTTTCCCAAAGTGCGTTAATTAATGCGCCCCTGAAGTTGTCAGATTACCGACGGAATCACCGACGGACTTCGAAAATTTTGAAGGGCTTTTAAAAATTCGGGGCGAAATTCGAAAAATACTGACGGAATTTTGACCTTGTACCGACGGATTTGTAACCTGTTACCGACGGATGTTAATTCCGTCGGGGGAGTCCGTCGGTAAAATTGACCTATAAGTTCCACCCCTGCCGCTTCGCCTCATTTTTTCTTCTTCTCCCCGCCGCTTCTTCTCTTCTCCTGCGTTTTTCAGCCTAGATTTTTCATTTTTTTCCCCCTCAATCCTTAAACACTTTCACCTTTAATCTCTAGCAAGATTTGGTGTTGTAAATCTTCATTATATTAAAAGGTATGTGTTTTTTTTCTAATTTATTTTATTTTATTTTATTTTTAGTTGTTTTTATTTTTGTTGTGTTGGTGTTTTTTGTTGCAATGTAGATAAAGTTTTGAATTTGACACATTATTAAGGTATGTATATTTTCGTTCCCTTTTTTTTTTGAATATTTTTTGAATTTGTTGAATATTTGTTAATTTAATTGTTGAATAATTGAATTTAATTGTTGAATTTATTGAATATTTTTGTTGTTGTGTTGTTAGAATTGTTATTAGGTAATTTAACTTAGAATTAGTTAAAGTTGAATTTTTTGAATATTTTTTGAATTTTTTGAATTTGTTGAATATTTGTTAATTTAATTGTTGAATAATTGAATTTAATTGTTGGATTTATTGAATATTTTTTGTTGTTGTGTTGCTAGAATTGTTATTAGGTAATTTAACTTAGAATTAGTTAAAGTTGAATTTTTTGAATATTTTTTGAATTTGTTGAATATTTGTTAATTTAATTGTTGAATAATTGAATTTAATTGTTGGATTTATTGAATATTTTTTGTTGTTGTGTTGCTAGAATTGTTATTAGGTAATTTAACTTAGAATTAGTTAAAGTTGAATTTTTTGAATATTTTTTTGAATTTGTTGAATATTTGTTAATTTAATTGTTGAATAATTGAATTTAATTGTTGGATTTATTGAATATTTTTTTTAGTTGTGTTGTTAGAATTGTTATTAGTTAATTTAACTTAGAATTAGTTAAAGTTGAATTTTTGAATTTTTTGAATTTTTTGAATTTGTTGAATTGTAATTGTTAATTTGTTGAAGTATAATTTGTTGAATTTATTGAATTTATTTTTTGTTATATTTTTTATTGTTTTGAATATAATTATTGATTAATTTGTGAATTGTAATTGTTAACGTTGAATTTATCTTAGGATTAATAGTTGAATATGTTGGAATAATTAGTATAGATTGGTTCGATTGGTTGTGGCTATTGTTAATATTTGCAGGTTTTGTGGATTTGGGTAGTATCTTTTTTAACTTTTGAATTTTATTTTACAATTATTAATATAAAATTGTTTAGATGCGCAAAATGAAAACCAGAGCTGGTCGTCAAGTCGAATCAAGTTCGTCTAGCAGCGATGATGATGTTTGCTTAGGTGCCTCTCAAGAAGAGGCACCTACACCACCTGCGCCGTCAACCGATGCTGCCTCTTCCAGCGATGTTTCACATCGCAGACGCGGCATGCCTTCGAAGCGGAATCAATTTACCCGCCAGTTCGAGGCACAGTGGAAGGACGATCTTTCAATGTAAGTTTGTTAATGTTTTAGTTTTTTTTATATAAAAAAAACAAATTTAAAACATAATTTATGAAGTAATCACAAATTAATTTCATTTCTTTTCAGGTTCACAAACATTGAGGCCGCCCGATTAGTATCATCGGCGTTTAAAGCGTCGATGGAGATTCCATTGTTTCAATGGAGTCAGATATCCAGACATCCTGAATGGATGCCTCAAATCAATGCATGGTTTCGTAGATTTGAGGTTCGTGTTAATATATAATTTTCAGCTTATTTCTAATTATAAATTCATGTTATAATTGTAAATAAATTATTAACATTTTAAAAAAATTATTTTTTTTATATACAGCATCGATTCTGCTGGGACGATGAACATGACAGTGTTGTGAGGAGGGTGTGGGAAAATCACGCGGCAATTAGGTAACATCGAAAACAATACGACTTTTTTTTACATAATTATTTATGTTTTGAAATGTAATTTTTTCGTGCGTGAATTAGGTTGCGTGATTTTTGGTATGACGCCCAGAAAAAAGCAAAAAAAACAGCGAGGGATAAGGGGTTACAAGGCTGGAACGATGTTGCGGTTTGGAGGGATTTCAAACCAATATACATCCCGGAAGATATATGGCCGCACTATCTTCAACACGTGACGTCTGAGCGGTTCACTCGACGCTCACAGTCCGGTGCCGGCAACCGGAATCGGCAAATTCATGGCTCGGTTACAACGCACACCGGCGGCTCCGTTCCGTTTGCTGCACATGCGAAACGGATGGTAAGATTAATTTAAATGAAATATATCGTTCAATTAATTTGTTGTTAATACATTTTTTTCATTATATATAGGCTACGTCTCTTGGACGTGAGCCGAGCCCTATGGAGCTGTTTGTGGAGACGCATGTGCGGAGTCATGACCGCCAAAAGGGGACGCAACAGTTCGTTGACAACCGTGCTCAACAGTTTGTGGTGTGTTTGTTTAACCATTTTATTTTGTAAGTTATTATTATGTTTATTGAATTGAATATGATTTTTTTTTTCAGGAGACCTATAATAATCGGTTGAGGGAGAGATACGGGGATGATCCTTCGACCCATCCGGAATTCGATCCGGATTTGTGGATGGAGGCTGGATCGTCAGGTGGACCCGATAAAAATCGGGTTTACGGGCTCTCCAACACTACCGCTGCCAAGTTGCGGTCGACCGGTACTGCTTCAACCGGTGGGAGCTCCCAATCTGTATCGAGCTCCCAATCTAAGGAGTTTGTGGCCTTGCAGCAAAGGTGCGACCACCTATCAGAGGCGTACACACAACTCAAAGAAGAGCAAAGATTGGCGAACGAACAACACAGATTGGCGGACGAACAACGCAGAGCAGAGTCTGAACAACAAAGAGCGGCCTATGAAGAGCTTCGTCAAATGGTCATGAACATGACACAAGGCGGAACATGTGCGCCTAATCCTTTTTGGCCGCCTAACCCCCACCCTCCTCCTCCACCTTTATATTAATTGTTTTTTTTTTAAACACATTCATTTTGTAATGAATATTATTTAACTTTGAGTTTTTGTTGCTTAATATAAATTTTATTTGCATAATTGGTTTGTATTACTATTAATTTATATTATTTTTTCTAAATAATTAAAAAAAAAAAAATTACACAGGGATTTACCGACGGAATAAATCCGTCGGCATTGGACAGTGTCTGAGGTATGCCATCCCATCACCGACATACTCACCGACGGAAATAATCCGTCGGTATAAAAATACCGACGAATTTACAGACGGATTTATTCGGTCGGTATGAAATATCACCGACACTTTTGCCGACGGAGTTAGTCCATCGGTATTTACATAACACCGACGGAATGTATTCCGTCGGTATATTCCAAGCGGGAAACTTTTTTTTTTCTGGCGCGCACAGGCCGTCGGTAAAACCGTCGGTAAATGTGTTTTTTTTATTACCGACGGATATAGCGACGGAATGTGGAATCACCGACAAAAGGTATTCCGACGGGAGTATGCCGTCGGTAATATAGTCGGTAAATAATTTACCGACGAACGTTCTGTCACACACCGAAGGAATATTTCCGTCGGTAAAACTGTGAAATCTTGTAGTGATGTGGTTTAGACATTATAGACTTTATTAGTACATAAGATATTTTAGGAAAAAACTAAAATTGAATAAGAAAATAAAAAAAAACAAAAAAAAAAAAAACTCATGCATCAAAGGCTTCATTCTGGCTTTGGTCAAGTGAAAATTCATAGAGTTAATTTTAGTCATCTTAATTTAGTAATTTATAAAAAAAACATTATATTCTGGCTCCGAAGCAGATAAAGAACTCACCTGGCTTAGAGGGTGTTTGGGAGTGTGGTAGCTGTTGCTTTTCAAATAGCTTTTCGTGCCGAAAAGTATGCCAATAATGTTTTTTTTATTTTTTAAAAATCATTTTTGATATCAGCACATCAAAACGATCCAGAAAGTACAAACCGAATTCAATTTTAGCAAAAAAAAAAAAAAAAATTTAAAATTGTATTAAGAATGCTATTTATTCATTTGTTGTTACTTTAAAAGTATTTCTTAATATATCTTAAACCCTAAATCTTAAGCTTAAATATTAATCATGAATTAGCCTATCATTTCTTTCTTGCTGGATTAATAACAAGATATATAAATGAACTCAGTTGAGTTTACTCAAATAGGCAAAAGAATGGAGTTAATTTTGAGATGTGTGGTAGGTGCTCGGCCAAGTCTCAGCTTTCCATACATGTGTAGACTGGTAATGGATATTTTCTAACGTTCAACCCAAGGAAATAGACAAAAATTGTGGTCTCCCCATGTCGTGCAGTCTTTTTGGAGCATTTTGTGAAGTTTAAGGCTGCGTCTTTTTCTTGTGATGAAGGTGTGTTGTCGTGTGTACCACAACCACGTGAATGAAAAGATGAATTTTTAGCGTGTAGTGGTAAATTGGAATCCAAATTTGGAATAAAATTTTAGGACACCAATAGGGTAAGTCAACATGGATAAATTTAGCAAGATAAATGAACCCAGTTGAGTATACTGAAATAGACAAAATAAAGGAGTTTATTATTATTATTATTATTATTATTTTAGATTAACGTGGGTGTCCGGGCCAGCTTGCGCGCACCTCGACTAATCCCACGGGCCCTGAAATTAACGACAATGTAAATCTTCAGTGGCCATCATATGAGCAACTTAGGGTTCGAACCTGAGACTACAGAGAAAGCAAACCTCTTGGTCCCAATCTTTTACCACTAGGCCACCACCTACATGGTTTAATAAAAGAGTTTATTTTAAGATGTTTGGTAGGTGCTCCGGCAAGTCAAAGCATCCCATACATGAGCAGACTAGCAATGGGTTAGCATTTATCTTGGGTTGAGGTTTTATTTGTTTTTAAATTTTAAAAAATATTTTTTTTATTTTAAATTATTATTTTTTGGTATCTTTGGATTATTTTAATGTACTTATATTAAAAATAATTTTAAAAAAATAATAAAATATTATTTTAATATATTTTTAAATAAAAAAAACCACTACTTTCTCGATCACTTTATAATTGTGGAAGGTTTTGTATTCGTTGTAAACCACAGAAATCATCAGTATGTCATGTGGTCTCAGTTTCCCATTCATGTGGTACATGCACGAACATGTCTCAGTTTCCCATTCATGTATAAATTGGCAAGTTAGCATTTGTTTTGGATGGTCTATTTGTTTTTTATGTTTTAAAAATATTTGTTATTTTTTTAGTTTAAATTAGTATTTTTTTTATATTTTTAAATTATTTTGATATGTTAATATTATAAATAATTTTTTTTTTAAAATATTAAACCATAAAGTTCTTCTAATGTAGTATGTGCGCGACCATATCTTAGTTTCCCATACATTTGTAGACTGACAATAAGTTAGCATTTGTCTTGGTTGAAGGTTTATTTGTTTTTGTGTTTTAAAAATATTTGTTAATTTTTTTTAATTTAGTTTAATTTTTTATATATTTTAAAATTATTTTAATATATTAATATTAAAAATAATTTTTAAAAAATAAATTAAAAAATTATAAAACATTAGGAATATGATGCAATTTGATTGGGTTCTACCTAGATTTTATTTTATTTTATTTTGATCATCAAATCAGATGATAAAATTTGATTTGATATTAAAAATATGATGTAATTGATTAATTTGATAATTTTACCATAAATTGTTTAATATTTTTTTATATTCATTAAGGAAACCCCAGAATAATATTGGAACTTGTTCACCCTACAATTCGACATTAGACACAAAAACAATTCGATATTTTTTATACAATACAACTAAAACAATACGATAAAACAATGTTCACCCTACAATTCGCCATTAGACAAAAAAAATAATTACACATTGGACATTATATACTATATTATACATTATACAATACAACTAAAACAATACGATAAAACATTGTTCACCCTACAATTCGCCATTAGACACAAAAAAAAATTACACATTAGACATTATATACTATATTATACATTATACAATACAACTAAAACAATACGATAAAACATTGTTCACCCTACAATTCGTACTCACTCACAATTCATTATCTATGCATTTTTTATATTTTTTTCACTTTAATCCCAATAGTTTTCAGCATTTATGATTTAATATTTTTATCACATTTCAATCCTAATTAAATAATGGAAAGAGACAGAGTCATTAGAAAAAAGAAAAAAGAAAAAAGAAAAAAGCTTTCAATTAGCGACATTGAGGTGACAAAAAAGATTCATGTTTCTAGATAAAAATAAGTTGAAAACTAATTTTTTAGTGTCTTATTCGGCTAGCAGTCATTTTCTTTAGCTGCCATTGTAACTAAAACGAAACTGTAAAACATTGTTTACCCTACACTTCGCACAAACTCATAATTCATTAATCATTAATCATATTTAATTGTAGACTTTTTTTCGTTTTCTTTTTAATTTGGTGCTTGTTGGTTTCAGCATTTATGATTTAGTCTTAAAACTTCATTCCAATCACGTTTTAACCTTTAAAAATATAAAAAAAGAGAAAGAAACTAAACATAAAAAATAGGAGAGAGAACATTTTTGATCGGCCACGTTCCAGATACAAAACAATTGATTTTAGTATTAACTAGTTACATTACCCGCGCGATGCCGCGGGTTAATTTATTTTTGCTTAAAAAAATATATAAAAAAAACTAAGGGCTAAAAGTGTTACATCTTTCTGTAAAATTATACCCAAAAGTCTTGGCTTTGGCTGCAACAACTAACCCAAGAGTAATATTTATAATATTAATAATAACATTAAACTTGCATGACCCAAGTTTAAGTGGGTCTAACTGCAATACCGGATCCAATAGCCTTGGATGTGGGTCTAGCTACAAGGTCATGTCATAAAAGTATGATAATCAAATAGATTAATTAAAAAGAAAAAAAAAACCAACAGGAAGAAAAAAACTAACGAAATTTTTTTTTTTTTTGAATTAACTGGGTTAACCCTTCAAACCATATTAACCCGTCAAACCTTGAATTCGTGCCGTGAAAGTTTGATAACTAAATAGGAAAAAAAATTGATGGGTTACCTAGAATTAATTGGGCTAATTTGTGAAACCAGGTTAATCCATCAAACCCGGGATCTGTATCATGAAAGTTTAATAACTAAATATAAAAATATTTAACAATAACAAACTAAATTAAACGAAAAAAATTAACTAAAAAAAATAAAAATAAAAAAAACAAAATGCATCAACCTTTTCATTGTGGACTGCATTGTGCAGTCCACAATCAAATGTATAAAAACGAAAAAAGAAACAAAAAGAAAAACTAAAGGCATCAAATGATAACTAAATAGAAAAAAAATTAATATTAATGAACTAAATTAAATAAAAAAATATTAATTAAAAAGAAAAAATAAAGAAAAAAAAACATATAAGAGGAAAAAAGTTAATGAAGAAAGAGAAAAAAATTCTTAATTAACTATGAATCAACTAGGTTAACCCATCAAATCTGGGATCCGTGTCATAAAAGTCTGATAATTAAATAGAAAAGAAATTAATATTAAAAAAAGAAATTAAAAAATTAAAAAACAAAGAAAAAAGAAAAAAACTAAAGGCATCATCTTTTTCACTGTAGATTGCACTGTGCAGTCCACGGTAAATGGCTTAAAAAGGAAAAGAAAAAGAAAAAAAAAACAAAGGCACATGCCACGGGTAATTTTTTTTTTTCTTGCATAAAAAATATCAAAAAATGTTAAGATCTAAGAGTGTTAGGTTTTTCTGCAAAGATATACCCAAAAGCCTTGGGTTTAGCTACAACGCTTGACCCAAAAGTAATATTTATAATATTAATAATAATATTAAACTTACATGACTCAAGTTTAAATGAGTCTGACTGCAACATTAGACCAATAGCCTTGGATGTGGGTTCGGCTGCAAGATTGTGTCATAAAAGTGTGATAATTAAATAGATTAACTAAAAAGAAAAAAAAAACCAACATGAAGAAAAAAACTAATGAAAAAAAAAATCTGAATTAATTGGGTTAACCCGTCAAACCTGGAATTCGCGTCATGAAAGTATTTGATTTCGTTAATTAGTAAATGTGAGTAATGAACTAGAAATGTTTGAATATTGATTCAGGATGTTTTATTGAAATGTTAGAGAAGCATACGGAGTGGGACTTGACTTCTCAGGAGTGTGTATAACAAGATCTTAAGGTAAGAGTTGCCCCTTTACTTCTTTAATTGTTAAAATTTTTGTAATGCTAGAATATGATAGATATTATATGTATTCTTTACTACTATATATCATGAAAAATATTGTTTACATGCATGAGAAATTTTATTACATGAATATTGCCTACAAGAATAAGAAATATTGTTATGTGAATATTTTTTACGGGCACAAGAAATGTTATTATTGTATGAATATTGCCTACGAGTAGGAAAACAGATAAAAATATTGTGATGTGAATGCGCCTATGAGGTTGGAAATTAGTTTGTGTGTGTGTGTGTGTGTGTGTGTGTGTGGTGGGGGAGACTAGTGGCATCAATGAGGTTGATGACTAACATATTTCATTTAACTAGCCGACATGTTTGGGGCTGGTGGCATCAACGAGGTTGATGACCGACATATTTAATTTGACTAGCCAACCTGTTTGGGGCTAGTGACAAATGACCGACATATTGAATTTGACTAGCCAGGCTGTTTGCTGCTAGTGGAATCAACGAGGTTTATGATTGACATATTTAATTTGACTAGCGGACTTGTTTAAGGTTAATGACATTAACAAAGTTGATGACGACTATTTAATTTGACCGATCGACCTACTTGGGGCTAGTGGTATCAATGAGATTGATGACCTACATATTGAATTTGACTAGACAACTAATTTGGAGCTAGTTGAATCAATAAGGTTGATGACTAGTATATTGAATTTGACTAGCTATTTGAAGTTAAAATAGTGACATCAATGTCATTGACTGTTAAGATACTTGATTGATTAAGTTGCTTAGAATAGAGCTATTGGCATCAATGTGACTGTCTTGCTAGGTTATTAATGGGTTATTAGATGGAATTAAATAGTTGACTAATAGAATAAAATTATGTATTTGTGTTAAAGTGTTAACTACGGATTAATGAAATAAAATTATGCATTTATGTATTTGTTATTTTATTGTTGAATTTTATTCATGATTAGTAATGTAATGTTTAAGGTCCATGATGGTAAGACCGTGGATTTGTTTGGAATGTTTGTGGATTGTTAATGTCGATATATGAGATCATTTAATTTTAAGAGACACTGCTAAAATTTCATTAAATTAAGAAAGTTTTTATTTGAAAGTAATAAGTCGAGGTAAAGTGCAAGGCTTAAATCTTTTTGAAAAAAAGAGTCAAAATAGTGTGGAAAATAATAGCTCGGTCTATGTGAAAAGGTAATGAAATGATGAACCATAATGATGATGATAAATATGAATTAGCGAGATTGAACTAGGCAAATAATCGCACAAAAAGCTAAAATGACAAAATATATGTTAAAAGAACGTGAATGTGTATATGAAATGAATCATAAGTGGGAGCTAAAATGGTATATAATGAGTTAAAATAACATGAATATTGGTTCGAACAAACTGAATACTCAAGAAGTTGAAAGGGTATAAACATATTTGTAAAACAATAAGTGTCATAAATTAAATATATTGAGGATTGAAACAATGGTGTGGACCAGAGATGGTTGTGAGGAATATATAAAATCATACGAGTTAAGTGTATTTGAGAAAGTGAATCAAAGTATGAGTCAAATATGTTGTGAACAATAGTTACTATAATATGACTATGATTGTTAAATGAGTACTATGATGAAATAAAAGTTCACCCATGATTTATGAGAATGTATTAAATTTTAGATAATGTTTCACATACTCAAATAAATTTTATTTTCTAAAATGAGGTCTTTATTGGCTTAAGAGTCACAATGGTCAATTGTTTCTCACCTCTATCCTGATCTTGTGTATAGGTGGACATCAGGAATCTCTGCCACGCAAGCCAACAAATCTAGCACAATTCAAGCCATTTGGATCTCACTCTTAACACGCATGAAAGCAATTGTAATTTGGAAAGGATAAAAGCTGCACAAAATTTGAGCAGTAGCATTTCTAAGATAACCAGATTCGGGTAACAATTTAATAGTTTCTTGTTGGACTTCTATTTGCATGTTCAAAAGCTTTATCAATTATTGCCATAGCAAATGGAAGAGGCTATAGCTAACATACGGTTGGAAACCTTTGAAGTGTATTAAAGTAAAATGAAATATTGTTAAGTGTGTGTGTCTATATCAATAAAAAAGAATTAATAAGTTGACTCATAGATAGATTATGCCATAGCAATAAAAAAGTAATTAATATTGTTAAATCTTATCTTTTAGGATATAACAATCAATTATCTAGAAAACATTAGATTAAATATCATAAAAAAACTATACATTAGAAAATAATTGTAACAAGAAGAGCAGTTAAGTAACACTAGACGGAGTTTAGCATTGTGGTTAAAATATTGTTTGTCTAAAATTTAAAATTTTTATTAAAATTAGTTTTTTAGTATTTTTTTATCATTTTAATATGCTGATATCAAAACTAAATTTTTTTTTTTAAATACACACACACACATATATATATAGTAAAAACACTTTGAAAAGTAATCGTTACCATAATGCCAAACATTTCCTAAAGCATTTTGAAGCTAGTTATATGTATAAAAACAATTATTATTTTTTTTAATTTGAAGTATATTAAAATATCATTTACACCCAAATTAGTATATAACTTATCATTATGCCAAGTTGGTATATTTGCCAACAAAAAAACTAATTAAAGAGGAGAAATCACTAATTCCTTTCTCAGTAATTTATTGAAACAATATTATTTTTAATATTAAATTTAGTTTAATTTTCAATTTTATTTTTATTTTTTTAATTTTATCTTTTAACATTGAATTTATTAGGGATTAAGATTCATAATTTATTTCAATTTATATTATATGAGGTTATTCCAATCTCATGACATAAATAGTGAGTTTTGTGGCTTAACCTAGTTGACTTAGGTTTTTTTTATGCTTTTTTGTAATTAAAATTTTTTTTATTTCATTATTCAATATTTAGTTTGGCTAGGAATTAAACTTCATAATTTATTTCGATTTTCTTTATATAAGGTTTATCGTAGTATTATGATCTAAGGTTTGGTGGATTAATTCAAGTTAACTTGGGTTTTTTTATGGATCCTTTTTTTAATAGATTTTATTTTTTAATTTCATCATTCAACATTCAATTAATTGAGAATTAGGCTTCATAATTTATTTTGATCCACTTTCTATTAGGTTTATATCGGTTTTATGATTCAGATTTGACAAGTTAATTGGGGTTTTTTTATTCTTTTTTAATTGAATTTTTCAATTTTATTCTTCAAAAATTGATTGATTGAGAAATAACCTTTAATATTTTTTTTATTTGCTTTCTATGATTTTGTCGCGGTCTCATGACCTGGGTTGATATTTTTATATTTTAACTAAGGTTGACCCAGGTTTATCCAATATCTTATCATTTCAATATATATATATCGTCTTGAGATTTTTTAGTCAAACTATATTTTTTTTATCTCAACAAGTCAATCCTTATATAATTTAATTTTTTTTTATTAAAAACATGTTAGCAATGCTAGTATATTTTTATTAATATTTTGAAAGAAAAAACATGACAACCTCTCCGTCTCCAACCTAGGTGTGGCATATTAATATTTTGAAAGAAAAAACATGACAACCTCTCAGTCTCCAACCTAGGTGTGGCAATGGCCTATAAAAGAGCCACATAACCTCTTTTATCTAATTATTATACTTGTGTGTGTGAGGTGTGCGTGGAAAGAGATGGGAAGGAGTCCATGTTGCTCCAAGGAAGGACTCAACAGGGGAGCCTGGATTGCCTCAGAAGACAAAATACTGATCGCTTATATTAAAGCTCATGGAGAAGGCAACTGGAGAAACCTCCCCGAGAGAGCAGGTACTCGTAGAAACATTTAGCTTTTGCATATGTACGAGTGGAGTTCGTTGATGCTCATTTAATGGAAACATGATTTAAATAAAGTACTTAATTTTATATAAGATTTCATGTTGAAAGAAATGGATATTGTGAGTGTATGTAAGTTTGAAGAGATGTGGTAAGAGCTGTAGACTCAGATGGTTAAATTATCTTTGACCAGACATCAAGAGAGGCAACATTTCCCAAGATGAAGAAGAACTCATTATCAAGCTCCATAACCTTCTTGGTAACAGGTTCTCTCTCTCCCCCTCTCTCTCGTTTGTGCTTTACGCAGTTTACCTATGCTTTTATGAGCAGTACTGGTAATTATTACTAGCATTCTTGAATGAGTAGATGGTCTCTAATAGCTGGAAGGCTACCTGGACGAACAGATAATGAAATCAAGAATTATTGGAACACTACTCTGGGGAAAAAAGCTAAAGGCCAATCATCTTCACAATCCACACAAAGTTCTCAAAGCAAATCTAGAGCAATTAAACCCATGACCAGCACCCAACCATCAAAGTCAACACAATCAACCCAAGTAATCCGCACCGAGGCCACTAGGTGCACCAAGGTTTTTCTCTCATTACAGTCACCACCACCGACACAGACACCACTACCACCACCTGAAATTCTCTCCTCAACAGCCATGAACGACCCCTCTCAAGCTTCCTTGATAAATCATCAACAAGATGGTCCAAATTTTCATTGCGGAACTGCAGAGGTTCATGCATGTCATGATGGCTCAGATTTCTTCAATTTCGGGAAGTGGAATGAAATTCTACAGAATGATATAGACGGAGATACACTAATGAAGAGTGGTTCTGAATATTCCTTGGGCTTATTTGATGACCTCATGTTCAAGGACGGGGCACTGAATCATTGTCCTGAAGACAATGCAGCTTTGGACCTAGAGTCTCTCGCACATTTGCTTGATTCTGAAGAGTGGCCATGAGACAAGACACTGACGAGAAACTACAGCAAAATCTCCACCCTAGAAGATATATTGGCACTTGTGGCATATCTCAATTGATTACTATTCGTAGAAATCAAAGTAATAATTAGCTTGTGTATGGTGTGAAATTAGAGCAAGTCTGTTATGATTTAGCATTTGTAAGCGCTGTGTCGGTAACAAACTACAATCATGTAATGCCCTCCTCTACTATATATGGGTTCAAAATTTGACCTTTAATATGGTTAGGGACGACTATAACTGTTAGGTTCTTGAAATTTAAATATGAAACGAAAACAGTGAATTTAAAAATTATTCAGGAGTTCCAATGATTTCATTAGATAAATTTAGAATTTTTTAGGATTTATGTCAAAATTACCTGAAAATTTGAATTTCATTTATGCTTTGAATATATGCTTCAAGGTTGGGTTGTCGCAAATTACAAGTCATTCAATTGTCCAACCTTTAATAGTAATCCATATGAACCATCAGTGAAAATCTCCTAAATTCCTATTCAGGAGAGAAGAATATGCTAAGCCTAAAGTGCTAGCTATAATTTTGTGTTCACTACTAGAATTTTTAGATTTACTAATGAAATTTTATGTTGGTATTTATACTCCCAGTCTGTCAGCAAGAAACTTGCCGACATGATCACAGATTGAAATAATCCGTTGAAAAAACTGTTGTCGGTGATTTTTGGTCTGTTGATAATAATTTTACAGATGGATTTATTGACAAATAAAGCATGCCAAAAAAAAAATTTACCCATTTTATTTTGTTGATACTTCCATCACTGAATATAATATATCACTGACAGAAAAATCATATGTCATGCTATCAATGATTGTTTTCGTCAATAGGTATGTCTGTTAGTGAATTTGACATGTAACCGTCAAACAAACAGTTTGTTATTTTATCGGTGAGTAAATTGTGGCAATGACATTGGCAATGGAAACCCCATCAATAATAATTAAAAAAACTTATTTTTTTTTAAAATCTACTAAATAGAAACAAAAAATAATTAAAAATAAATTAATATAAAATTTAAATATTTATTCAGGTTTAAACATTTATAAATTCAAATATAATTAATCTAAAATAGAGGGGCTAGAGGAGAAGGAGGAAGCAGGTCTTTGTTTGGACCATGGGGCAAATAAGAGGGAGCATATGTATCATCCATTTGTGATCTCATGTCCAATACCAATAAGTGAAGTTTGATCGTCTCATTATTAAGTCGTTCATAATCACCAACATGATGGGTTGTTCAATCTTTAACTCATTAGTCTAAAATTGTATTGAACTCAAGAGTTTGAGTTCTCAAAATTGATTGTGAGCATCCAATGGTTGAAATATTATGAGCCATCCACAAGAACTTTGTCGTAGTGTTAAAGAGATCGTACACCCATCTTCTATCGGGTTCATCGAACGATCTTGCCTCCAACCTCAAATCCAGATCGAGATTCAAATAGGTCGAAGATCGTCATTGTATCTCTTCTTCAACCCAGTGTTATATGTATCCAAGAAGAAAAATGTTAGAAAATTCAAAAAAATAATAACTTAAGAAAAAAAAATGGTTGAAAACAACATACCAGAAATTGTTGAGCTCGACTATCCATGAATTATTGCACCATTTTTTTTACGGTCATCAATTCATACATATGTTTCCATAAAAAGCTCCATCGGGCTTGGTTCGTGTCCAAGAACTATAGCCTGCAAGAGAAAATTGTTGTTATTTAAATATATTTATAAAAAAAACAACAAATAAAAAATTAATATAATTAAAAAAGAATCTTATCATTCGCTTCACATGTGAAATAAATGGAATGGAGCCATTACTATACATGGTAACAAAACTGTGAACATGCCAGTTTTGGTTCTCCATAATGGAGTGTGATTGTCACAAAAAAAGATCAAGCATCACCTACTGCATATAATTCGCTCACATGGCCTCTCTGATGTATAAAGGTTTGAAATCCTTCCAAACCGCATCTCGTACCAAAAATCATGCAACCTATATGCTATAAATGAATTATCTGTTAGTAAATAAATAAATAAAATGACTAAAATGATTTTTAAATTTTTTTTCTTGATTTCAATCTTACCTAGTTGTAGTGTGATTCTCCATTTAGTATAGTACAAGTTGATGTGAAGGGAAAACAAACTTACATTGAAAGGTTATTCTTCCACTAAGTCTCGTACTTTTGGATAAATGGATCCTATTTTGAAGGGACCCTTCCTTGATATGGTGGTATCGCACCCAATAAGCCCGCGTCGTGAGTGGATGTCGGTTTCTCAGGTGTCTATTCTTGGTTGGCACCTAATGACTTATGGTCGTTAGAAGCATTGCTAGAAGAATTAGCAGCAATCTTGTTTGTATGTGTTATTGACTTTTCCTTAGGCATCTACTCATGTTAAAGGATTATAGTACCGTAAACCATTCCTATTTAAAAAAATAATAAAAATTGTAGCATTTTCTCTATACTGGAAGCTACCCAAAATTTTTAAACCTGCAAATACACAACAATTTAAATTGGATTGCCACAAACTAGTTGATTTTATATCAATCTATGTTAATTGAATAATTTCAATTATGTTAATTTAACCAAATTATCAATTAATTTTGCTACAATCATTTGCGAAATGATCATAGGAGGTTAATATAAACACATTAAAGGATTTTTAGTGTCATTATTTCACATTAAAAACTATTCATTTATCCTAACTATTATCGTAGCCATTTTTAATTTTTTTTGCATTTATGATGGCTACTATTTTTTATTTTTTATTTTTTTTAAAATAGAAAATTGTGTTAACACCAACAAATCAATTAGCTAACAATACTAATATGAGAAAATTAAAAAAATCCCAACAATCTATATACAATCATTAAAGAACATAAAAATTCAAAAAAAAAAATCCAACAATCTATATACAATTATTAAATAAAAAAATTAAAAAAATTCCACCAATCTATATACAATCGTTATAGAAAATAAAAAATTAAAAAAATTCCAAAAATCTATATACAATCATTAAAGAACAAAAACATTTTAAAAATTTCCATTAATGTTTATACAATTATTAATAAGAGAAAAAAAAATTGCCATCAACATTTATGCAACTATTTATGATAGAAAATTTTTTTTTAAAATAAAAAATTTTTCATCAACATTTATACAATTATTTATAACAGAATAATTAAAAAAAATTTCCATTAACATATATATGATTATTAACAACATAAGAAATAAAAGAAGGGAAAAAAAAGAATCTTACCTTAAGTTGAGTTTTCCCGAGCTTGAAGAGAAAAACAATCCAAACAAATCATTGAATAAATAGATAAGAAGAGAAGGAGAAGAGAAGAGAAGAGAAGAGAAGACATACTTCCGCATGGAGAAGAAGAGAAGAGAAGATAAAGGGTTAAGGATAGAAGGTGAGAGAGAGAAGAGAAAGAAATATGAAGATTTGGGAGGATGAGAGAAGAAGTTGCAGAGGAAGAGAAAAGAAGACAAATGTGCCCGTTTATTCTGATTTTAGGAATTCTAATATTTCAATTAAGGGCCTTTTTATCAACAGTTTTATTGATGACATTTTAAATATTAATATTTGTAATTTTTTCATCGGTGTATCTGTTTGTAAAGTCTAAATGAAACTTTTAATTTAATAAAAAGATTTAAAAAACTCACCAACTATCATTGACTATTTTTTTTCATTTGTCAATGATTCTGTAGGTACTAATTAGTAATAAATAGTGCAAGTGGGAAATGAATAGTACTTTAGCTCTCAAGAAAATACCGACAAACATTAATTGTTGGTGATCTGGTATGTATTGAACACAATGAACAATGCTAGTTAGAAAGGAACAATTTCAATGCTCTCTGAAATATACTAACAAATTGTATTTGTATTCCTTATGTATCTATCCTGTAAATATTTAAAATTATAGCATCACACACAACACAATAACACAAGTTCTGTGTATAATAATAAAATCATATAAATTAAATGCTTCATTATGATTTAACAATAAATAAACGTTATTGTCATTACCTTAAAGTTAATTTCATCTATAAATATTACATTATAATTTATGGCATTACACATTTTTGTTGTACAAATTAATCAGAATTATCTTCTTCTTCAATTTCATCATTGTCATATTCATTGTAATGCTCTATATTGATTTCATTGTTATCATCATCTTCATCGACTTGTTTATGTCTCCTCGTTTTCAAAATATTATTTAACTCCTCAATGTCGACATCAACAAAAGTATTCTCAACAACACGAAAATTTGAAGTTTCTTCTAAGTCATTAAAAGAAGAAATTTGATATAGATCAACTAACCCATCAAGTTGAAAGACATCATCTCCTACAGTTAATTCATTATTACCATCCTGAACAAGGAAGGAGTGTATGAACTTGCTGGAATTGATTGGCCAAGAAAAAAGATATCGTCGACGTTGCGAAGTTTAGGCTTTGTATTAATTTTGACCAACCCATGATAATGATATACTTTGATTCCTTTGTTAGTGGTATCATGCCAATAGCATTTGAATAAAATCATGACCTCTTCTAACTTCCCATAGTATTTAACTTCAAATTCATTAAAAGTCAATCCCTTAACACAGACCCTACTTTTATATGTCTTTTTATCTTAACCATACTCTTTAGTATGAAACACATGTCCATTAATGAAATATCCATTATAGAACTTCACCTTTCTTTCATGACTCACATTTAGTAAATTCAAAGTAACACCAATATTCCCTCCCAATTAATAAACCCAGTATATGAATTACATTTCCATCATAGTTAACGAGAAATGTCTAATGAAATTAAGTATCCCAAGAGATAAGAATAATTAAATAGTCCTTACATATGTTCTGAACCAGGTGAAAAATTATTCATCTTATAATCAAACAATTTAGGATTAAGTCAGGTGTGAGTTTTTGTACAGTAAAAATTGACAATGTTGTTTATGAGGAATTCATCAATCTATTAGTTTATAATAATATAAGAGATGAATTGTTCAGAAGTAACAACATATAGAGTATTATACTTACTAAATAAAAGGTTTTAGTTCATCACAGTTAATATAACAAATTGATGTGCTTGTCTGAATTTTATTTCTATCAAATATCTTCTCCTCACAATATTTTTTGGTACGGGTCATCTAGTATGAAAGAATATTGACAAGTTCTCACTCGAAGGCACTTCCCCATTGTCATCATGCCTTAGAACCCGATTGATTTTTGTTCTCACATGAGGCTCGAAATAGAACAAGATAAATGTTGAGATCTCTTCAATAATTTAGGCCTTGCATATTAAAGCCTTAACATGCTCTTGGTTTTTTACTTTTCTCTAAAGGTTGAGCAAGTACTTCCATGGAATTAAATGAGTATTTGTGTAAAGATGTGGAAGTCATGAGTTTTCATTCCATACAATCTACAATCCTCCAAATTCATCAACCTTGATATGTTCAAAGCATGTCCATAAGGAAAACATAGAGTCTTAAGCCATTTGTAAACAACTATGCATTCATGTCTAAGGTGAAACTGGTTTTGGGCTTTGGGACCCGTGACCCATCATAAACCAATTCTATATTTTTATAGTTACAAAACAAGATATATCCATTCTAACCTTAATGTTGTTCTTTGTCTTTCCTTTCATATCCATAATCGTGTTTAAAATATTTTCAAACATGATTTTTTTAGTATGTATGACATCAAGGTTATGGTTGCGAATATTGGTCTTCCAATAAGAAAACTCATAAAAAATACTTTGTTTTACCCAATTATAGGTCAAACCAAAACCAGGAAACTTTTGCTTACTAGATTGAACCAAACACAATGCCATCATACTCCGATACCATGTCATACAATTTTCATCAGATGGTAACGGCAATACAACATCGTTTTCAACTCTGCCAACATAGAAGTCCTTTTTGTTCTTTCTGCACTTGTGATCCATTGGCACGAACCGCTTGTGGCAATTAAAAAAAAAAAGAAGATGTTTTACCACTATTTGTTAACATAAAGACTTTGTTATTTTCCATATAATATGGACATGCTAGTTTTCCATGCATGTCCAACTAGGAACCATTTTATATGTCGAAAAATCATTGATTGTCCACATCAAAGCTGCCATTATTTGAAAATTTTATTTCCTCATACATCATATCTAAAAGCCTTAAATGATCATAACTACTTCAACTCATCAATTAATGGATAAAGACAAACATCTATATTTCAACACAAACTATTAGTGATACGAACTAACACGACTAAAAGATTGATGTCTTTTCTCAAGTGCAGGAGTGTCAAAGTAATAAATAACAAAGCAAGACCGGAGTCGAACCACAAGGAGATTAACTATATAAATTATAAACAACAACAACAACAACAACAATACTAATAATAATTTGTAGTAGTAGTAGTAGTAGTAGTAGTAGTAATAATAGTAATACTAATAATAATAACAATAACAATAACAGTAATAACAATAATAGTAATAATAAAGAGTACTTTGAGATGTAAGATTAATGTGAGGATTAAACAATAATAAAAACAAATGTCAAGGTTAGAGGATCCACTAATGGTACTTCAAACAAGTATAGTATAAATTTTTATTACTCAACTGGAAACCACACACAAAGGAGGTTTCAATCATATTATAATTGTTAACATGATTACATTAATTATCTTATTCGAGTAATGCCAATACTTGTAAATATTATCAGGTATTCATGGTGATAACTTATGTTAACAATAAATCAAGTTCCTTTCATAGCACAGGTGTAGGTTATGCCATACGGTTGGGCTATGAAAGTGCCAAGCATTTGTTGTACCAAGGGTTGTTCAACACAAATCTAGATTAACCATTTAACAAGGTATTAAGAGTGAGTAGGATAATAAATATAAAACATGTTAGTATTGATTAGTACTTAAAAACGCATATTTATCAAGGTTTTATATCATCATTTTGCACTTAAAGTATCAATAACTCCTTAACTAAAGCATGTTTTATAATAACAAGTCTAATATTATAAAATGCCTTAATATATGGTAAATGTTCATCTTAAATGCAGGCCTATCACATAAATCAAATGATTGATTGATGAATTCAACTACTGAAATTTGTGAAGATAAAGAGAGGGTGAAACTTAGAAAAGAGATGTTGGTGCAGTCCAAACTGGAACACTGTTCGGTAATTGGGTCATATCTCGAGTTCTAGATGTCCAAATGACCTCAACTTTTTACACAGATTCAGTAAGACATAGGCCTACAACTTTCATGTTTTCATTAAGATCTAAGAAGGCCGTTTTCAAGTCCAAATTATAGCAACAACGGAGAAGTCCGAATCTGTCCTACAGCCCGAATACTATTCAGTGTTTGGCCCATATCTGGAGTTCTAGAAGTCCAAATGACCTCTATTTTTTTTTCCTAGAAAGCTGAGTCAATTTCCTACAACTTTCATGTTTTCTAGTGGACCCATTTCGGATGGTAGCAGGTTTTTTTTATTCAGACAAGAATATATGGATTTTCACCAAGTCAAAAGTTGGCCACCCACTCAACAATTAGTCATCAAATCAATAATTCTGAATTTTGGCCTATGAAAGGAGGCATTTGCCATGCATTTTGGGGGCTTGGTTTTTCAGATCAAGTTCATGCTCTTTATTTCTCTCTTTATATTTTTTTTGTAATTTTTAAGTTTTGCTTTCATTAATATCTTGTTTATGCTTTTCATTTCCTTTCCTTTACTTAGATAACTTGTATTTTCTTTATGTTCTTGTTTTGTTTATTTATGTTTCTCTTCTTCATTATTTTTAGCTAAGTTTATTATGTCAAGGTGAAAAGGTTACATTAATGGTGTAAGAATAAGTATGGTGTAAACTCAACATGGACCTTAATGTTTAATATTAACATGTCTTATCTTTTTATCTTACTAATTCTTAATACCTTGCTTGTTAAATGGTTGATCTAGATTTGTGTTGTATAACACTTGGTACAACAAATGCTTTGCACTCTCATAGCCCAACCGTATGGTATTACCTACACATGGGCTATGAAAGGAACTTGATTTGTTGTCAACATAAGTTAGAATCATGAATTTCTGACAATATTTAAAAGTTTGGTGTTATGTAAATAAGATAATTAATATGAACATGTTAACAATTTATAATGAGCTATTAATGACAAATCATCCGATTGAAACCTCCTTCATGTGTGGTTTCCAATTGAGTAATAAGAGTTTATAGTATACTTGTTTGAAATACCATTAGTGGATCCTTTAACCTTGACATTTGTTTTTATCATTGTTTAATCCTTACACTAATCTTTCATTTCAAAGTTCTCATTAATTTCTTCATCTTCTTCTTTTACTATTATTATTATTATTATTATTATTATTATTATTATTATTATTATTTACATTATGTTTATATTATATAATATATCTCTTTGATCTTTTCATAAAATCAGTATATAGGCTGGAAACCTGTGACCTGATCTTTTAGATCATTCTCATGTATAACAACGCCACGTACTGAGTATTATTATTGTTGTTGTTGTTGTTTTTGTTGTTATTGTATTGTTATTTATAATTTATACAATTAAACTCTTTGTGGTTCGACCCCGGTCTTGCCGGGTTATTTATTACTTCGACACTCCTACACTTGGGAGAAGACATCAATCTTTTGGTCATGTCAAGTTTCAAGCATTAAAGTCCATGTTAAGTTTATACTATACTTATTCTTACTCCATTACTTGACATGATAGATTTAGCTAAACATAATGAAAGAAAGAAACATACTTAAACAAGATAAGAACATAATTATATAAATAAAGGAAAGGAAATGAAAAGCATAAACAAGAGATTAATATAACATAAAATAAAACTTAAACTTTACAAAATACAAAGAAAGAACACAAGAACATGATCTTGATCTGAACACCAAGATGCCTAAATGCATGGTAAATGCCTCCTTTTATAGGCCAAAATTTGGAATATTGATTTGATGAATAATTGTTGAGTGGGTGGCCACATCTTGACTTGGTGAAAATCCTTATCTTCTTGTCTGAATAAAACGGCATTACTAACGTCAGAATTGGAACCACTTATACTCATGAAAGTTCTAAGAAATTGTCTTAGCTTTTCAGGAAAAAAAATTGAGGTCATTTGGATTCTAGAACTCGAGATATGGGGTGATTACTAAGCAGTGTCTGGGCTGCAGGACAGATTTGGACTTCTCTGTTGTTGCTATAATCTGGACTTAAAAACGGCCTTTTTAAATCTTGGACTCCACATGAAAGTTGTAGACCTATGTTTTACCGAATCTGTATAAAAACTTGAGGTCATTTGAACATCTAGAACTCGAGATATGATCCAATTACCAAACAGTGTTCTAGTTTGGACTGCACCAACATCTCTTTTCTAAGCTTCACCTTTTCTTTATCTTCACAATTTCAGTAGTTGAATTCATCAATCAATACTTTGATTTATGTGATAGGCCTGCATTTAAGATGAACATTTACCATATATTAAGGCATTTTATAGTATCAGACTTGTTATTATAAAACATGCTTTAGTTAAAGAGTTATTGATACTTCAAGTGCAAAATGATAATATAAAACCTTGATAAACATGCACTTTTAAGTACTAATCACCCCAGCAGAATTTAATGGAATTCGCGAACCCAAGATCTATCCAATCCAAGTTTTTTGAAAATAGGATAAGCTTATCACAATTGAAGACCTACTCCAAGATAACAAGACTATAAACCAACTCAATCACAATACCTACACTTAGAGACAAACAAAAAAAGTATAAATTCACAATAAAGATTGGTCAATTTGACACGACTAAAAGCTTGATATCTTCTCCCAAGTGCAGGAGTGTCGAAGTAATAAATAACCCAGCAAGACCGGGGTCGAACCACAGAGAGGTTAATTGTATAAATTATAAATAACAATACGACAACAACAACAATAATAACAACAATAATAAATATAATAGTAATAGTAATATTAAGAGTAATAATAATAATACTCAGTACGTGGCGTTATTATACATGAGAATGATCTAAAAGATCGGGTCACAGGTTTTCAGCCTATATACTGAGTTTATGAAAAGATCAAAGAGATATATTATATAATATAAATAGATTTCTGATACGAATAAACAAGGCAAGACCAACAATGTCAAGATCCTTGATCAAACACAGAGCATACTTAACGTACATATAATATAACAAGAATGTAAATAATAATAATAATAGTAGTAATAATAAAGAGAGCTTTGAGAGGTAAGGTTTATGTAAGGATTAAACAATAATAAAAACAAATGTCAAGGTTAGAGGATCCACTGATGGTACTTCAAACAAGGATAGTATAAACTCTTATTACTCAATTAGAAACCACACATAAAAGAGGTTCCAATCAGATTATAAATTGTTAACATGATTACATTAGTTATCTTATTCGAATAATGCTAATACTTGTAAATGTTGTCAGGCATTCTCGATTATAACTTATGTTAACAACAAATCAAGTTCTTTTCATAGCTCAGGTGTTGGTTATACCATACAGTATAGGCTATGAAAGTGTCAAGTATTTGTTGTACCAAGTGTTATGCAACATAAATCTAGATTAACCATTTAACAAGGAAAGTATTAAAAGTGAACAAGATAACAAATATAAAACATTTTAGTATCCAACGTTAAGGTCCATGTTAAGTTTATGTTATACTTATTCTTATATCATTAATGTACCATTTTCACCTTGACATAATTAACTTAGCTAAACATAATGAAATAAAGAAACATAAATGAACAAGATAAGAACATAAATGAGAAAGAAGTTAACTAAATAAAGGAAAGGAAATGAAGTGCATAAACTTGATATTAATGAAAGCAAAACATAAGAAATACAAAGAGAGAAAACAAGAGCATGATCTTGATATGGAAACCAAGATGCCTAAATGCATGGAAAATACCTCCTTTTATAAGCTAAAATTTGGAACTATTGATTTTTTGACTAATTGATGAGTGGGTGGCCACATCTTGACTTTGGTGACAATCCTTATCTTCTTTTCTGAACAAAATATCATTATTGACATCATAATTTGAATAGAATCTTTATGAAGCTTCTAGGAAATTGTCTCAGCTTTCCAACAAAAAAAAGATGAGGTCATTTGGACTTCTAGAACTCGAGATATGGGCTAAACACTGAACAGTGTCCGGGCTACAGGACAGATTCGGACTTCTTCATTGTTGCTATAATTTGGACTTCAAAAGGGCCTTTTTAATTCTTAGGCTCCTATGAAATTTGTAGGCCTATGTCTTACCTTTCCATCCATATAAAGTGGATCTAAATCCGAGATCTATAGCTCCAGATATGATTCAATTACTAGCAATGTTCCGGTTTGGACTGCACCAGCATCTCTTTACTAAGTTTGGCCATCTCTTTGTCCTTTCATTTTTCAATACTTAAACTCATCAATCAATCCTTTTATTTATGTGTTAGGCCTGCATTTAAGATAAACATTTACCATAAATTAAGGTATCTTATAGTATCAAACTTGTTATTGTGAAACATGTTTTAGTTAAGGAGTTATTGATACTTCAAGTGCAAAATGATGATATAAAACCTTGATAAGCATGCACAATTCTTTGAAGAGTTGAAAGTTCAATCAAGAGCCTAAATTGACAACTAAAGGTCAACAAAAATCAAAATATTATTAGGCAAAAAAGTGTGCTGAAAATTATTCTCAAGAGTATTTATATCCCAAGCCAGAAACCCTAGTTTCCCTAATTGATCACACATAAACCTAGTTTAACTAATAATCAACCTAGGCTAAACTAGCCCAAACTAATTAAATAAATAAAATAAACAAGTTTGAAACCCAAACAAGTGTTTCTGCATAAAATAAAGAAGGTTTAATAGCCTGACTAATTTAATAATACAAGTTCGGTTATTATCGCATTCTGTTTGGCAGCAGCAAAGCCCAACTTCAAATGGATGGCTCTTTCTCATCTTAAAGAATTATAAGGCGTGCCATATACCGTTGGAAAGTTACGGAAGTTTAGTTTCTTTACCAACTAGAATCACCTCAAAATGTGACATCTAACTCTAGTTATGATTAAAAAAAAAAGGTAGTGAAATGTCAAACCATCCAAATATAGTCTTCTTCTCCCAATCCTTATGTAATGGTTTTGGTTCCACCAACAAACCCCTCTTGAACATGAATCAGATTAATCACGACTTGCTCCTCATTATTAAACATCCTCTTGAATTCCAACTTAGCCCACGTATCTTGAAGAAGTCCATTGAATGTGTTTTTGAACCTCTTAGCTCTAAGCCTTGTAATTGGACCAACTGGAACCTCCAATGGATTCTTTGGTGTTAGGATCACATCAATTAGGATCGAGTATGACCATAGATAAAAACATGAACTTTGACCTCATGCACATCGCCAATGGCAAGTTGTAAACCTCAAGTATCACCGGCCAACCAGAATAAGAGGCAATAAATGTACCAAATGGATTGAATTAATCTATACATAACCTAAGATGAACAATCCTTGATTCTATTGAAAACTGAAGATGCACCCTATTAAAATGTTTCCAGGATTCAACATCAGAATAATGCACTATCACTCCATCCACCACATCATGTAAATTATACCATATCTTATTCTCAACAATCTATGATGACATGAAAAACCTTTGTTGTTTAGGTGTGATTGAGAGGTATCTAAGTTTTATATGTGTAACAAGAGTTCTTCCCCTACCAGTTCTGGGTTTAAAATGAGTATGCCCACATGTTCTGCAATTGGTTAACTCTATATTTTCAAGGTAGTACAACATGCAGAAGTTTGGACATATGTCAAAAAACTTTTATTCTATGTTCAGGGGTTTCATCATGGATAGTATAAAACTTCTCTTACATCTTATTTTGTTCAAGTAAACTACTTTTCATCAATTTAATATTTTTTTTATAATCGGCTTTACTTAACCTATGATCTGACTTGATGGTGAACACCTATGCAATGACTAATAATTTACTATAATTTATGCACCCATCACATAATGGTTCGTTAGAGTTTTTCAAAAGAAAAAAAAAACTAGGCCTTATCTGCATTAGGTTCTTCATCTACTATTGGACATTGACCGGTATAACCCTGATCCATTCTTATTGCATCCATAACCATATTTCTATAAGGATTACCATTATCATCTACAACTTATGTACATTACTAGAACAAGAAGTTGACCTAAAAATCCTTTCTACCATGGTCTTGTGAGGAGCATATGATTCTCTGTGTGCAAACCAACACAAGTATCTCTTTATAAACCTTTTTTTTTATATAAATGATGCATCGCTACAACATCTAGATTGGGAAACTTTTTTATTTTTACATCTCTTACATGGATATCTAATACCGCCTCCATTAATATTTTCTAAACTAGATAGTGGGAATTAATAAAACCTAAACCACATTACAATAATTCATCCTATGCAACCCTTCAGGTGAATCATGATATATCCATGAACAATCACCCATTATTTATGTCAAACCTATTTAGAATATCGATGACAATGTGTATTAATTAATTAGATAAACTAAATAAATAATCGAATATTGGTTTAACTCAAATTTCTTCAAATTATTTTAATACTATAACTAATTCATTATCAATTATCTACATTAATTAAAATTTCAATACATTTACGAAAAATTTCAACTCAACAATAACATTGACAAAATATAAAACGGACTCGTTAAATAAGCAATTATTTATTTCATCATAAAACACCTAAGTCACAAATTCAAATTAAATTTCATCAATTTACAAACAAATATAATTTTATAAAATCTAAGACAAACCCTAACATGTGAAAATCATACATTCATACAACAAATATTTATGGGGAAAAAAATATAAAACATGTAAATAACCAAACAAAATAAATATACTACAAAAATATGCAATAAAAAATAACATTTTAAAATTGAGTTCAAATAAAAAATTGATAGTTTTACTTACCTAAAGTGGGGAATCCTCAATAAAATTTGAATCAGAATAGGAATGCAAAGAAACTAAGTGTTAGGATGGTTGGATTTGTAGTGAGAGGTTGATTTATGATAAAATTAGAGGGCTTGTGGTGTTTCTTACTTAGAAAAATTGAGGAAAAAGAATAAATGAGGAGAGAGAGAGGAGTGTCACTCGTCAGGTCATAAATTAAATATTATAAAAGGATTTACCGATGGATTTAATCGACAAATTTAAATCCATTGGTAAGTTTGTCCACAAAGATGACACATTATCGTACTTCTTAGGGGTTTTTTTTTTTCATTCTTTGTTTTCCCACTATAATTCTCTCGGTAGATACCAAGGGAATATTTTTTGGTGGTTACCAATGGATACAACAAGAGACTATTTTGTCGGTAAAGTTCACCGCAATCTACAAATGAAAAAATTTTGTCAGTATTTTTATTTTTATTTGCTAATTTTCTGAAAATATTATATGACATAGCTTTTCTTTCAACCAAAATAATAGGTTTAGCTTTATATTTATAGGGAATCCTAAAAATCCTATAAATGGAAAAATATCAACTTTCCCCTTAAATAATATCCATATATTATTTAAGAATAATTTTAGAAATTTAATCAATCAAGTCCTTACTTGATTATTCTGGGACTAGAATTATAATCCTTAAATTAAATACATTTTAGTGCTTAATTTCTAAAATTATTTTCAATCAAGCTATACTTGATTAATTATCTCATTTTAATTTCTAGTTGATGGTTATTAATGTATGTGACCCATTAGGTTCCTAATATGTTGGGCCAAATATAAATTATAATTCTAAATAAATAGAATTAAATAAATTAAATAATTTTATTTATAATCAATTCAATAATTGATTGATTTATATTTAAAGATCAAGTAAACTGTCTAGCAACGTGTCATGATCCCTAAAATATTATGAAAGCTATAAGTGATTTGATTTAACATTTTAGTGACTGGTTTCTTAATGTAATTATTATCCCTTCATAAATAATGTTCTGATCTAGACATTTTATTATAAAGTACGCCTACTATGTTAAATCATATTTGTTCGCAACATTATAGTCATTGATCCTTCAAATAAGATTTGAAATTATTTTCAAATCTCATTCCACCTTATGCAAGGATTTAACAATCAATACTATTTGAGAAGAACATGTAATGAATCCTTTCTTGATCACTCAAATACCTTGATATAGTTGATGTTATATCCATTGTCTTCCCATTTATTATCTTCATCAAGATAGCGTATAACAAGATCAAGACATAACACTCATTAAAAGTTGATCTCTTAACATAAACTCCACTATTATAGATCTTTCTTCCCAGCCATACTCTTTAGTATGAAAGACACATCTATTGAAAAAATACCTATTATAACACTGACCTTTCTACTAGGACCTAAAAATAGTAAACGTATAATAAAATCAAGTATTACAAGAGTTAAGAATTATTATGTATTACTTACATGTGTTTTAAACCACGTGGCAAATGCTTCTTGTTCTATTTTATAAAAAAGCTCTTGAAAATAATCTTATATCTCTTCCTATTTATTGATGGAGTTAGATAAATAGGCAAAGCAACGTATATAATATTATAAGGATAATCTCTGAGAAATATAACTTGTAGTTTGTTCCATGTACCATGTATATTGCTAATATCATCATATCATTGACCTTATTTATTAAGGATATACAAGTTACATCAAGTGACATACCAAGAATTTTTTTTTTTATGGTGTTGATTTAAATACTATGTTTGTTAATCTGATAATTTGGATGACGGGATTTACAATTTCTTTTGGAGAGATTTAGCTAGCATTCAATTTGCAACTGATATTTAGCGTGGGTTATAAATAAAGCAGTACAACTAAAGTTCAAATTTATTAGTTTCTAAAATCTTAGAAGTTTCATTTCTTATTATTGTTGTGTGCGGATCTAGAGTGTCTTTTTGATTAACCAAGCAAGGAATGATATTTATTATATAATTAAAATGCAGATTAAATTCAACATAACCATATGACATTCAATTCCAGCTTCATTTCAATTAATAAGTCATAATATAATGATTAAGTTCCTATATTAACAATAAAAAGGTCAGGCTTCTAGTTTAGGCCTTTATACCTTGTTTAGAACTTTTTTTATGGGATTTTTTTTATGCTTACCTTTTATACAAAAAAATTAAAAAACAATGATAAAAAATTAAAAAAAAAAAAAACATAAATGTGGTTTTGTATGTGCATACACTACATCCTAAAGAAAATGTTTGTGCATTTTTAACAAAAACAAATATAAAAATAAAAATGATTTTTCATATGTTTAAAAAATACAAAAAAATAAATTTTTATTTTCTTATATTTGTGGATTTTTCATAATTATTAATGAATTATTAACAGAATTATTATATGAATGTTCTTTTGTTTGATATGATAGCTTCGTCTGCAAATCATTAAGTGATTATATTATCAATAAAATAACAATTATCTATGATATTTTTTATTTGTTATTATGTCAGTAACTGTATTTCCGATTGAATAAGCTTTGAACACCGACAATATTTATATCTCTGACATCTTTTAGAAAGCTGTCAATGTCTTTTACCTGAGTTGCAACTCCAACTAAATAGGAGGGCACATGCAGCGTTAATGTCTTTTATCTATCTGGGTATGGTCCAGAACTATTTATTTTTATATTTTAAAAATATTTAAAAAAATATATAAATTTTTTTTTATTTTTTATTAACTTCAAATTAATATATTTTTAGTATTTTTAAATTATTTTGATATGTTGATGTCAAAAATAATTTTAAAAAAATAAAAAACATTACTAGTATATATTTTAACATAAAAAATTATTTAAAAAATAATTATAATTACACTACCAAACAAGTTCGACTCCAACTAAATAGGAGGGCACATGCAGCGTTAATGTCACCTGAGCGTCAAAACTCCCATTGAAGGGTGCTTGAAATTCCAATAGTAATAATGATTTAAAATATTTTTATTTTTAAAAATATATTAAAAATAAATTTATTTTATTTTTAAAAAATTAATTTTATCAATGATTGTATTAAAACGATTTAAAAATATAAAAAATTTATTTTAAACAAAAAACAATATTCAAAATTTTAGTTTACATGTTTGCACCATATTTTCAAACTAGTAAAAGGACGCGTGCAGCATTGTACGGTTCAGCTTTTCTCATTCCTTAATTTTTATAATATTTTATAGGATCATGATAAAAATCATAATTTAAAAAAAATAAAAATATAAAATATAAAGTGATCAATACTAGGGATGAGCAAAAAAAACCGGTAAACCGATTAAACCGAGAAAACCGAGAAAAAAAATAACCGAAAAAACCGAACCGAAAAAAAAAACAGAATTAACCGATTAAAAAATCACAAAAAAATTCCGGTGTGTTTGGTTTCGGTTTCTAAAGTTTAAAACCGATTGAACCGAACTGGTTCAATCAACCAGCACATAAAAAAAAAAAAAAAAAAAAAACAAGTATAAATATAAATGTTTCCTAACCCTAGCCGCCGCCCCCCTCCCTTTACCCTCTCCCTTCTCTCACTTTACCCTCTGCCTCCCCCCCCCCCCACCCTCTACATTCTCTACCTCTCTCTCACGTTACTCTCAGCCTACCCCCCAGCCTTTCGGTCAATCTTTCCCTTTCTGCTCCTCATCTAAATGAGCTAGCCGGGTATGAAATACCTTCAACGCTCCTTGGCTCAATCTTTTCCTTGACACTCTCCTTGGCATCAACCGGCCTCCCCTGGCTCTTCCACCGTCCGAGCTCCCTTTCCTCCCTATGCTCCCCCGGCGCAGTAGTTCTGGGCTCCCATTCTTGTTGAGTCTGTGCCATAAATGGAATTAGAATAATAGATCCATTCTTTTTCTTTTATTTTTAATATCCGTGGTTTTAATTACAATGAGTCTTGGGTTTTTTGCCCGATTTGCAGGGTTGAGTTTTGTTTGGTTGGACGTTGTTGTGGTCAAGGTTGTAGGAGAAGCAAAGAGGACCATTGGGGTTCAGTTTGAACCGGTTTGGAAGGGAAAAACACCGAACCGAACCAAAATTAATAGGTTTGAACCGGTTTTCGGTTCGCTTCAGTTCAAAAAATTAAAAAAAAAATTCGGTTTGGTTGTTTATTTTGGTTTAAAACCGGACCGAACCGGAAATGCTCAGCCCTAATCAATACAAAGGACAAAGGGCAAAAAATTTGATATTTTTATTATTATTTCTTAAGAGAAACTTTATTTATTGGTTGTATGCACATAATTATAAGTGGCATTTATCAATTATTTATAAGGCGTTGCGCCCCTCATGAAACACACCAAACATTGATACATGCATAGTACGCCACATAAGAAGAAATTTTTCATAAATATAGCATGGTGGTCGAGCTCCAGTTTTCTCTTTTAAGAGTTCTCATATCTTGAAATAGTTGTTGAGAGAGGGTTAATTAATAAAAAAAATATTTAAATAATTAATCATTATTGTACCCCGCATATTTTTCAATTGTTGCTATCACTATTTAATACATCTTTTTTAACCCTTCTTTTTTATTTTAAGAAATGGGTTACTAATTCTATAAAAACAAAAAACTTATCTTAATTTAAATTAGTCTAGTAAATGTTTCGATTTTCTATTAAATGCACCTCTAAAATCATATCATTTTTTTTAAATAGTATGCCAATAATACTAAATACATAAAATTTGAAATTAAATGCTTAACTTCTTTCATTTTTTTTTATTAAAAAACTGACACAAGAAATTTATAGAAACAAGACAGTAATTTTTTGTAAACGAATTAGTTTAGATGTCAATAATTTGTTTAAAACCTAATTATAAAAGTGGTGTTATTTTTATTTTGTTCAAATGATATAGATCTAAAGACAAATAACTTATTAGTTTTGCCATTGATTTCATGTTGGATGGCGATGGCAGTAATTTTGGCGAGAGTTATGATGTAGAAGATGGGTAGCTTTTCTGAAATAGTTATGATGTAGAAGAGGTCTCTACATATTAGTGAAACTTTTTATTTTTTATTGGAAATACTTATGTGAATATTGTAAATACGTATCATATATGAAAGGACTGCTCGTATTATTTCAAGGACTAGCCATGTGCAAGAATGCATCATTTAATTTGATAATTGAATATACTATAAGGCTGAACCGAAAGGACTGTGGGCACAAAATCATTCAATAAGTCTGGTTGGCATTAAGAAAAATAGTATATGATTGAATTATTTATGATTCTTGGGCAATTCGCTTTTAATTCTTCAGCTACCATAACTACTGCGGACTTGCAGGCATGTGGTTGAGGTGTAAGAGCCGTTCGAAGAAAAGTACCTTGTGTGCTCAATTTCATATGTGTTTGGAAGTGTAGTAGCGGTTGCTTTTTAAATAATTTTTCGTGCTGAAAAGCATGTCAATAATACTTTTTTTAATTTTTAAAAATCATTTTTAATATCAGCACATTAAAACGATCTAAAAAGTACAAACCGCACTCAATTTTAGCAAAAAAAAAAAATTTGAAATTTTTCAAAAAAGCAGGTTGAACCTCAATGCCAAACAGCCTTGTCATCATTGGTATAAAAAACGTTCTAGAAAATGAAAAAAATTAGGCAATTATCATACAAATTAAATAAAAAATAATGAATTAATATAACTTCGATTTTTTATATATATAAAATAACACATTTTTAAACATCATTGTTAATAAAGATAATATATAATTAATATCATATTTTTGAATCATGATATCAATTTAATTAAAATTTTATCATCAATAATTTAGCTTTAATAAAAGAAAAATAATAATTAAGTTCTTGTCATTTTTATTATATAATAAAGTATATTTATTGACTTCAGTCTTATTAGTTTAAGTTTAATAAACAATCCAAGGAATTATATTTCTCTAAATGCATTTTGAACTTAAGAAAAACCTTTATTAGCTATGTTACCTTAAAGTTTTCTAAATGAGTATACTACCTTACTATTAGCACAACTTTTATTTCCCTATTTGTTTTCCACGTTTCAAGTATTGTTATACTTTACATATCCAATCATTTTGGATTACCTTATCTTAATATATCACACATGTAAATCTTGTTTATTTTTGCATTTTGAAAATATTTTTAAAAAAAATTGTTATTTTTTTATTTTTTATTTTACTTCGAATTAATATTTTTAAATTATTTTGATGAGCTGATGTCAAAAATAATTTTTAAAAAATAAAAAATATATATTATTTTGATATATTTTCAAGTGAAAAGCAAATTGAAATACAATTGCAACCACACTTTCAAACACGCACATAATAAGAAAAAAAAATTAATATTGCTTAATGTAAATTGGTTAGGGTAACTTTATATAATAACTTAAAGTTGAATAAAATATCATCACTTATAACTTAAAATCACATGTAATGGGTTACGATAGTTGGATAAAATAAAAACTATAATATTGTTTTTGGGAAACTCTAGTAAATGAACAGCCGGTGAATTTATAGAATTAAAAAATATATATTTTTACTAAATAATGAATAGGTATTTATTATTTGTTATAAAATTGATCACTCATTTATAAAAGGTGTTTATTTTGCATAATATTTTTAAAAAAAATATTTTCCTGATTTTCCAATAATTATTTTTCATAAAATATTTCATGGTTAACTTTTAAATTTAGTTTTCGTAAATATTTTTGGCATGAGTTTTTTTTTTTTAATATTTTATAGATAACAATTCGTTAACAATATCATCCGATAATACAATTACTATCATCTCACTACAGTGACCTCTACCAACTCCTTACCTTTACCCTGCCCCAGCCATCAATGCTACCGCAATTATTGATATTATTATTTTATCATCTAAATATATCCTTATCATTTTACTACCACAATATTTTTATCATATCATTATTTATAAAAAAAAAATTAAAAATACTATCCATATATTTTATATGTAAAATATTTTATATCGGTAAAAACAATTCTCTCTTAATTATATCAAACATTTAAAGTCGCAATTACATAATTGAATTGAATACATTACTCTGAACATGATTGAAAATAGTTACTTCACAATACAAATTTCAAAATTAATTTTTATTTAATTATATTTAATTAAAAAGTATTTTTTTTATTCACAAAAAAATAAGTATTTTTAATTATACACAATTTTTATTTAAGTATTATATCATTATTAAATAAAAATTAGTTTTTCTATTTGCAACCAATACAGCTTGAATTGAATACATTACTCTGATCATGATTGAAAATAGTTATTTCACAATACAAATTCAAAAATTAATTTTTATATAACTATACGTAATTAAAAAATATTTTTTAATGGATTTAGATTTTGAAGAAAAATAAAATATATTTTTTAAATTGAAGTCCCCATTCCTTATTTATAATCTTTTTTTTTATGAAAAAGATCTTCTTTATTAACAACATTATTTTTTAATAAAAAGTCAAAATAATTAAAATAAATATTCATAACAATCTCAATACTTTAAGAAAACGAAAAAATTATTTCTTGGGGAAAAACTTTCATTTCCATATTGTTTTTTTCTTAAAAAACATGTCGTAGCATATTTTTTAAAATAATAACTTATTAAGTAATATTTTAAAACATGTGGGGAAAACACTGTAGCTTTTCCCGCGCATCATTTATTGAAAGCCTCTCTCTTTTTTTGTTTTTCTCTTTTTCTATTTATTGTTTTTTTTTTTTTTTTTGCCTTTATGGGTTGTTTTTTTTCTTTTTTCTTTGTATTTTTTTTCTTTTAATGAATTGTTTTTGTTTAATTTAGTTTGTTAATGTGAAAAAAAATTTTATTTAATTATCAGACTTTCATGACACAGATCTCGGGTTTAATAGGTTAACCTGAATTTATTTTTTTTTAATCAATTTTTTTTGTTTAAACTGTCGATTTTTTTTTCTATTTAGTTATCAAACTTTCATGACGCGAATTCCAGGTTTTACGGGTTAACTCAGTTTCTTCAGATTTTTTTTTCCTCATTAGTAACAGGCTTATGTCTTTTGTTTGTTTTTATTTTTGTTTTTTTTTCTTTTTTAATTAATTTTTTTTGTTTAATTTAGGTTGTTAATGTTCAATTTTTTTTCTATTTAGTTATCAAACTTTCATGACACGGATCCCGAGTTTGACAAGTAACCTGGTTTGACGGGTTAGCCCAGTCAATTCTGGGATAACCCATTAATTTTTTTATATATATTTAGTTATCAAACTTTCATGACATGAATCCAAGGTTTGACGGGTTAACCTGATTTTAAGGGTTAACCCAGTTAATTTAGATTTTCTTTTTCTTTTTCTTCATTAGTTTTTTTCTTTCTATTGGTTTTTATTTATTTATTTAATTATCATACTTTTATGACATAATCTTGCAATCAAACCTGCATCCAAGGCTATTGGGTCTGGTATTATAGCTAGACATACTGGGTCATGTAAGTTTAATGTTATTATTAATATTAATTTTGGGTCAGACATTACAGCAAAACTCAAGATTTTTGGATATACCTTTGCAGAAAGACCTAAAACTTTTAGATCTTAGTTTTTTTTTGGTATTCTTTATATAAAAAAAAATTAATCCGCGGCATCGCGCAGGTCATTAACTAGTTCTAATCTAAAGAGCAAGTTCAAAAAAAAAAAAACTCATGTATTCATTGAATATTCATATAAAATTTTATTTTACAGTATTGTGCATATTACACTCATATATAATTATTAACAAAGTTATTACAAATATAACTATAAAAAGCTATCATTTTATTTAAAAAATACGGCATAATCAGAATTTTTTAAATATCATTGTAAATAATAATTTAAAGCAATTTTTTAAATTATATATATAAAAAAGTATTTCTTGACTTAGAAGGTCAGGCTAGCATGACATTTTTTCTTTTACATTAATCGGAAGACTAAAAAAAGGAAGAGTTATGTAAAAAACAAAAAAAAACTTTAAGAATTCATCGATAACATTCCTACTGCTGAACCAACTGTCATAACTACTATTACTCTCTAATAAATTGATTTTTTATTCTTTCAAGATATGATCAATGTTTCTTGATTATATTATGTATTCACAATTAATAACTCGGTATTAATTAATTTATATAAATATCAATCTATTAACCAGCAGATCTCTTGTATTGCAACTTTGAAAAGGTCAAATCTTTTTAACATCTTCAGGATAAGATGTCAAATACAACTTCATCAGTTCAAATAATATCTTATTATTATAAGATAAGATCAAAATAACTTCATCTGTTCAAATCAGCATGGTAATACAGATGCAATGCTTCATTAATCAAGAATAAATCTTTCTATGAATGGATTTTATGTATGATATCCACATGATTAAGGAACTAAGTGACTGTTATTGTCTTCTTGAGGCGAATTCCCTTCTAGCAGGCATCATTATGAATTCATTAATTAAGATCATAACAACTTTCGGAATGCGTAAATGCAAATTTTATTGGAATTATATTGTACAAGGCAATGAAAAGACAGTAAATATGTCTTTCAATTGTTGTTACAGTCACAATATCTTATTTCTGACTGCTTATTAGACAATCGTCTTCTCCATCAGAAGCTGGGCAGGCATGGTTGATATCGTAAGCATCAGAATCATCAAGCTTCAGCTTAGCTAATTCGCTGATATCATATGGATAGGCGTCCTTTGGTGACTGACGTTTATATGCTCTTTTTCCAAAGGCCCAAGCTTTAGCTTCAGTAAAATGGCCTCCGTCCCAGTACACATAGTCACTCCTGTTGCTACATGGGAAGGAGAGAGATTTACATGGGACAGAACCAGACTCTACCTCGCAACAGCTCTTACGGGTATGTGTAAAACCTGCAAGCAAGAAAAAATAATTTTGGTACCACAAAAAAGTCGTCTTCAACCGTGAGAGAAAGAGAGCAAGCGGGGGAGGGGATTCGTACCTGTATTTGTCTGATCATCAGAATCAATTTCGTAAGAGTTTATGTAGGTAAACACAGCATCAGAATGCCTATTATTAAGTTTTCTGAGCAGTTTTTGAAGCTTGTCGTTGAAAATTTGAACATCATCATTGAGCTTGTATGCACATGAAGATGCATCTAGTTCATTGGGATTTTTTTGGATGTTGTACGGCATACATCCTACCCGAATAAGTCCGAACACAGCTATCTTTCTTGCTCCTGAGCAATACAGTTTCTGGCAGCAAGGGGAAAAAAAAACACAGAATGAAGTGGGGCTCTTTGTTAGTTTCCAATCGCGTCAAACATTAATTGTTGTTTTACAAGAGACATTATTAAGTAGGGCTAACCTCCAGCTGAGTTTCGTAAGTTTCGATGAGAAGTTGAGCATATTCTTCAGGATTATATAGCTGGCTGCTATCGTAGCCGTCCAAGAAATAATTGTTGAGGTAGTCGTTATGACCCATATCAGACACGTAGATGCATTGGCTCAAGTACTTCCTAGCAACTTCCTCGCTTCCCAAGATCTTGGCAATTCGTGAAACGGTGATATTGTGAATATATAACTGAATATTCATGGTAAATAGTTCTCCCTTCACATACACAAAAGAATCATATGAATAGTTAGCGTTGCCAAAGCATACAAGATTCATAGTACTGAATAGTATAAGGTTTTAGTTATGAGAGGCATATGATCAGCAATCACCGTAAGATGGCCAGTTAAATCAAGGATGCCAGCTCCACTCGATCCATAATTTACACCATCCAGAAAATTGGTGCAACTTCCAAAGTCCGAAATGTAACTGTCGAAACCTAATTGTTCAGCTGAAACAAAAAACTATCTAGTGAGAACATATTTATTTTCCATTAAAGACAACTAAAACACTGTATTTAATTTGTAATACAAGGGAGGAGAGCGAGCTGCGGACCAATGGTGTCAGCTACGTTGAGACCGTTGCTGCACCTTCCTGAAGCCCCAGTAGCAAAGTCTATCCCATAAGGAAGGTAATTGACTTTAGCTGGAGTGTTAAGGTAGTTATTGTTCCCGTTATCAAAGAGGGAATCTCCGAAGACGAAGTAGCAAGGAACTTGAGGTACGGCCTTTCCATAAGTCCAGTGTTGCCAGCTTGACACCAGCAACACCGCAGACAGCACCCACAATGCCTCAAGCCCACTTTCCATGGACAAATAAAATGAAAGAAGGAAACAAACACAGTAAATATAGAAAGAAGGAGGAAGTGCGTAGCTAGGGAAGAGTGCTTTGAAGGAGAAGGAACCATGCCTGTTTATAGAGTGGAGATCAAGCTATCCAGTGCATCTTGCAAGCGTGTTCTGTTGTAAGCCACTTGTTTTTTTCAATCTAATTAGTTTACAAGTGCCTTGTAGGTCTGATAGTAGGTATCATGTCTCCTTGAGTCTTGTCACTTACAGTGTTTCTTCCCCTTTATTTTTTGGAGTTTGCTTTCTCCTTCAAAAATTGATCAAGTATCTCTTTATTTAATATTAAATGAGTACTCTTTATTCTCTCTACTTGCTTTAATAATTTTTTCTTGTTTCATAGCAGGCTTATTAGCCCTTTTTAGCTGTCTTAATGTTGCATTTTTCTGTTTTTTAGTTCTATGATCAATATAAGTTGTTGTTGTTTAATTTTACTTTTTCAAACTTCTCTTTAAAATTAGAATTGGTAATTGAATAAGCAATTACATTTTGTTCAAATAGCCAACAAGGTATATCCTTTTTAAGTGGCTTTTTTTTTTGTTTATTTTGCAAAAATATTTTTATATCAAGTAACATCATCTATAACGATGTAAATATCTGAGTACTTGATTTTAAAAATGTTTTCTAAGGTTCAAATGTATCACTTTCAAAATTAACTTGCTATTTTTTGTTTTGTTATGCTTATAGTGCACTTTGTTTGCAAAGTCTTAAAATAAAGATCATAACTTCTATGCACTCCCCTAGATCTTGGACTATTAATGCTACTTCTAGTTATGTTCTATAAAGGATGTTCTATAAAGGGGCTCATGAAAATAACCCCCCATCTCTTCTCGCTTATTGATGGATTTAGTTAGTAGTGTAGAGAACTAATAAGATTAGTAGTTTCACGAAAGGATTAATAACAACATTATCATACTGATTAGTGAGTTTGGTGATATGTTTCCTTGTTAGGTGATTATGCCTTTTAAAAACCTATTTAACGTTAGTTATCTTGATTTTCTATAAATTGGATGTAAGCTATCAATCTATTTAGAATATAAAATGATTATATGGAGGTATGGTTGTGCATCCAACTTTTAAACCCATCTCTTTTAAGTTTTGGGCTAATTATATGAGTATTGAGTTTATCTTATTGAAATGTAGCTTAAAAGGTATTAAACAACCTATTTAAAGGTTGTGGTGACTATAGAAAAAATTATGATACACTTCATAAGTAATCATGCCCAAATTAGGTTAAGCTTGTTATGGTGCCTAGTATGTAGGAATGTAATGTTCAAAATGAGTTTGAGCATTTCCAAACATTCCTATTAGAGTGCTTCGGTCTTTAGCTTAGAGAGGATGATAGGGTTAGGGTTTTTTTCTTTGCCCTCAAATTTTTTTTGTCTTTAAACTATCCCCCTGTAAATCCCCCCCCCCTCTCTTATGTGTGTTGTGACCTCTATTTATAGGTAAAGTGGCTTGGTCCTCAAAACACATTGGTCCCTCAACTTTTTTATTTTTTGTCAATTTTGATTTTTTCTTATTTTTTTGTATTTATGAAAACAAACAATATCAACGTCGACTCAATAATAAAAATCAGTGATTGTAAAATGATATTAAAAGTGGAACGCATTCAAAATACATTTGAAAATTTAAATTTTTTTGAGATGATGTTGAAAATGCTAAAAACGATGCAAATATATCAAAAATACATTTTTTGGGGGGTTTCATTGTTTTTTTGCTATTTTTGGTTTAAAAAAAAACATTGGTAAAAAATTGGATAGCAACATATGCCTCCTCTTTATAATATTTACAAAGAAAAACTTTCTTAATGTTTTGCATAGTAAGCTTATAAAGACAACAAAAAGTCTTCATGACTTACTGAATAATCCACCCATCTCAAAAACTTTTCTTTTTTTTCTTTTTCTTTTTCTTTTCTTTCTCCTTTCTTTTTTTTTTCTTTCTTTTTGGATTAACTTGAAACCCCATATGGCGATCTCCTTTAACCAGAAACAAAATCGGTGTGTAGCTCAGTCAACCTGAAATACCATCTGGTAATTCCCTTTAACCACAGCTAAACTTAGTGTGTGGTTGGGTTAACCTGAGATTCCATTTGGCGATTTCCTTTAACTAGAACCGATACAAAGATGTGTATGTGGTATCATTGTAATGGGTGACCTACTCAAAAAAAATAAAATGATGGTCTCATTGTAATGGGTGACCTACTCAGAAAAAAAAAATGATGATCTCGTTATAATGGGTGACCTACCTAAAGAAAAAAAAATGATAGTCTCATTGTAATTGGTGACCTACCCAAAGAAAAAAAAATGGTGGTCTCACCAACCTTAAGAACTAGATAAAGAAGGAAGGAGTTAAGTAGCATAAGGATTTCTAATTAGCCTAAGAATTCAAAAGAAATTCGATAGCCAAAAGAGAGAATAAATATAGCAGAACACAGCTAAAACATGGATTCTATACATTCTTTTCTTCTCTGTTTTTGTCAATTTTCCAACAAGTATGAACTAATTCCTAATTTTGGTTATAGAGGAATACACATCATCTCCATTAGTAAGTTTTAAGAAGTAATGTTATCATTGTAATTCTTCTAGATTCAAGTATTTATTTTTTCTTGTTCAGAATTATGATATTAATTGTTATTCAAGCTTATTGAATTGTTTTAAGATGGCATTTATGCTATCTAGTTTTTTTCAATCCATAATTGTTGTTATGGCATAAAGTAAGAAGCAAAAGAATTAATTTGATTGCTACAACTCTCATATTGATTTATTAGAGAAAAATAAACCAAGTCAAATTGTCAAGCATTTGAACTTTTACTTAGAATAAATACACAGACTTTACTCCTAAGACTACTTCGAGTTAATGAGAATTACTTTCAATGTTAAATTCGTTTAATGGTAAGAAATTGATTTGAGAGCTTTGTCAAATTAATTTACTCGTAATCTCATTGATTTCTCTCAGTTTTAAAGGATATCGAATTTATTTGCATGACATGAAGGAACATTTATTTTACTTTGATGATCAATATATTTATAGGAATGGATGTGTTTACCCTATAATATTCTAATGAGCCATACCTTATGATATTCTTATTATAGCATATTTGAGAAACTTTCTTGTAAGAACTTAAAGTCATATCTGTATACACATCCCTCATTGTTGTATTACCTCGTAAACATATATTGAAAGTTATCTACTCACTAAGTTGTTGAACTCACAATCTCGTTATTTATCTTTTTCAAGCTTATAACTAGTTAGCAAGTCACATTTTTTGGACCTTCAGAACCTGTTTTTTTGGTTATAATAAGTTTTTTTTTTGTCTAGTTAGTGCTCCACAATTATAATATTTGTATTAACTTTTGTATTAACTTAATTATTTATACTATAGAGTTAGTTATGCTATCATGTTGTGGAGAAATATGTTTTGTATGTAAGTTTGGGTTCGCATATGTATGAAAACCTTACTTATATGTTGGTCATGGATCTAGAAATCGAGTCATAACATATTATCTATTCTTTTAATATTTGATTAAATTATGCATAGAGTTGCATTTTTTACTTCTTTAAAATATGTCTGCATTGCCTGAGCATTATAAGAAAAATTGTTCCAACACATAGCGCCTTTGGATATTATTATTAGTTCTTACCAGGAGTCTTATGCCTATTACTCAAGCTTTTTTGGTAAAAAAAACATTTTTGGCTATTAAGATTTTTGAGAAAAAAAAAATTACTTTGTTTCTTATATTTTATTTTTCTTACAAATAAGTGTTTATTTGAAATTTTTGTTTTCATATTTTATTTTATAGTAAATACAATTTAATTTATGAATAATATTTTTTTTCAATTAAAACTTGATTCAAATAATTCAATCAATTTAATTGAGATGAGAGCTAATGACACGATCAAAAGCTTGATGTCTTTTCCCAAGTGCAGGAGTGTCGAAGTAATAAATAACCCGGCAAGACCGGGGTCGAACCACAGAGAGGTTAATTGTATAAATTATAAATAACAAGACGATAACAACAACAACAACAACAATAATAACAATAATAATTATTATTATACTCAGTACGTGGCGTTGTTATACCTGAGAATGATCTAAAGATCGGGTCACAGGTTTCCAGCCTATATACTGAGTTTATGAAAAGATCAAAGATATATATTATATAATGTAAATAATAATAATAATAATAATAATAATAAAAGCAGAAGATGAAGAAATTAATGAGAACTTTGAGATGAAAGATTAATGTAAGGATTAAACAATGATAAAAACAAATGTCAAGGTTAGAGGATCCACTAATGGTACTTCAAACAAGTATAGTATAAACTCTTATTACTCAATTGGAAACCACACATAAAGGAGGTTCCAATTAGATTATAAATTGTTAACATGATTACATTAGTTATCTTATTCGAATAAAGCTAATACTTGTAAATGTTGGCAGGCATTCATGATTATAACTTATGTTAACAACAAATCAAGTTCCTTTCATAGCTCAGGTGTCGGTTATACCATACAGTATGAGCTATGAAAGTGCCAAGTATTTGTTGTACCAAGTGTTATACAACATAAATCTAGATTAACCATTTAACAAGCAAAGTATTAAAAGTGAACAAGATAACAAATATAAAACATGTTAGTATCCAACGTTAAGGTCCATGTTAAGTTTATATTATACTTATTCTTACACCATTAGTGTACCCTTTTCACCTTGACATAATTAACTTAGCTAAACATAATGAAAGAAAGAAACATAAATGAACAAGATAAGAACATAAATGAGAAAGAGGTTAACTAAGTAAAGGAAAGGAAATGAAGTGCATAAACTTGATATTAATGAAAGCAAGACATAAGCAATACAAAGAGAGAAAGCAAGAGCATGATCTTGATCTGGAAACCAAGATGCCTCAATACATGGTAAGTGCCTCCTTTTATAGGCCAAAATTTGGAACTATTGATTTGTTGACTAATTGATGAGTGGGTGGCCACATCTTGACTTTGGTGACAATCCTTATCTTCTTGTCTGAACAAAACATCATTGCTAACATCATAATTTGCCCAGAATCCTCAGGAATGTTCTAGGAAATTGTCTCAGCTTTCCAACAAAAAAAAAGATGAGGTCATTTGGACTTCTAGAACTCAAGATATGGGCTGAACACTAAATAGTGTCTGGGCTGCAGGACAGCTTCGGACTTCTTCGTTGTTCCTTCAATTTGGACTTCAAAACGGCCTTCTTAGATCTTGGGCTCCTCATGAAAGTTGTAGGCCTTTGTCTTACCTTTCCATCCATATAAAATGGACCTAAATCCGAGATCTAGAGCTCCAGATATGATCCAATTACCGAGCAATGTTCCGATTTGGACTGCACCGACATCTCTTTTCTAAGTTTGGCCATCTCTTTGTCCTTTAACTTTCAATACTTAAACTCATCAATCAATCCTTTTATTTATGTGATCGGCCTGCATTTAAGATGAGCATTTACCATAAATTAAGGTATCTTATAATATCAAAGTTGTTATTATAAAACATGCTTTAGTTAAGGAGTTATTGATACTTCAAGTGCAAAATGATGATATAAAACCTTGATAAACATGCACTTTTAAGTACTAATCACACCCCCCAACCAGTTTATTACTAGTCCCTAGTAATCTAAAGCGTTAAAATAGAGAAACAATTTGCAAGTATCACAAAGCAAGGCATTCATCATTCAACTTCCATTAATCTATCCAGATAAACAAACTCTCATTAAATTTATATTCCTGCTTCATACTTCTTAAACAAGATATTAATAAACCTTCTTTTGTGTGCTCAATGAAAACATAGATGATGGGGCTTTTGTTGGAAGAAAACAATATTATGTTCAAATGTTTAAGGTGAACTTCCTTGGGTTGGGATTATTTTTTTTTCTTTTTATTTATATACACATACAACTTAAAACACAATGTATCTTTAACCCAATGTAACGAGTTTTAGGCTAATGACTCCCAGACCAGTTGGTCTTAGGGCATTAGGTGTTGAACACCCCTACGAGCTTAACAACTCGGTTGCAGATACTAATACGTAGATAGTGCAATGTTTGATTCCCTTAAGCTTTTCTCCTTAACCCATGTAACAAGCTTTGGGCCAATAGCTCCCAAGTCAGTTGACTTTAGGGTATTAGGTGTTAAAACACCCCTTCGGGCTTAATTGCTTAGGTTATGGAGGCTACGAAACCAAACTTATCCACGTTTTTATTATCATCAATACTATCTTTTTTTCTTCTTTTTTTTTTTTTCTTTTTCTTTTTTTTTTCTTTTTCTTTCTTTTTTTTTCTTCTTTTTTTTTTCTTTTTCTTTTTTCTTTTTTTTTTTTTTTTTTTTTTTGCAAATTATATTACTATCATTTACCCTTAGTTGTTACCTTCAACAAAAGAACATAATTACTGTAATAATCCAATGTGCAACCCACAATCATATGTTAAAGTGTGTGTGTGAAAATGAAGGTTTAATAATACTTGTTAAAATGAGTATATGAGCAGAATCAAGTGATAACAATGTGAGAGTTTGTAAACCTGAATATTTCAAGAAGTATTATGATAGACCTTGGTAATGAAACTTACTAAGATGCGTCTCTAGAGTCAATAAAATTGATTCCATACTCTGCCATCCTAATAACAATTTTGTCAAATGGTTTTAATAATAGCAAAAAACAGTTAGCAAGTTAGTATTTTTTTTTTTTTAAACTACTACCCTCTCCCCCCAACCAAAACGAGACATTGTCCTCAATGTTCGAAGGTAGAAAGATAGAGTATAGAAGACATCACCTGAAACAGCGAACAATGACAAACCTGAAACACACTTAAACAAACATAAGAAGTAACAAAACAAAATAATATGCTATTAATAAAACCAAAAGACACAAGGTTTCACAGATGAAGGCTCAAATCTAATCTAAGCTTTTTACGGCTTTCCTTAGTTGACCAATCTAGACGACTCATGCAGGGATCAATGACAGGGATGAAAGATTGTAGTTGGTCAATCAATTGTTCAGCAGTAGCAGCAGAGATTATGATTCGTCGTGCCGAAGATGTTAGAAATTCCTGTTCCACAGCTTGATCAAGGAAAGACAGCAACTTATCATAAAAACCATTAACATTTAACAAACCTATAGGTTTATGGTGAATGTGCAGTTGGGCCCAAGATGAAATATGAAAGATCTCTTCCAATGTGCCCAGACCACCTGGTAAGGCAATGAAGGCATCAGCATGGTTAAACATGGTATTCAGTCGGTCAGACATTGTTGGGACCTGTAGTTCCTCTCCAATTGTTTTTCCAATGATGTCCCCAGTTGCTAAAGCTTTGGGGACAACCCCCAAAACTTGACTGCCTCCTAAAAATGCAGCCATTGACACACCTCCCATTAACCCAAGGCTGCCTCCCCCATACACTAAATGAATCTTTCTCTCAGCTAGTACCCGACCAAGATGATTTGCTGATTCTAAAAACTCTTTTTCTTTCCCAGAACTGGATCCACCGAAAACACAAATATTTCTTATATGATGACTTGAGGAACCTGCCATTTCTACACACTTCTATATTTGATGAATATATGGGATGAGTAGAAATGAAGGGAAGGAAGAGAAGAATTTATAGATGAAAAAGTGAAAATGCAATCATACCACCTATATGTAGGCCAGCTGTAGTCTCACAAACTCTCTCTCTTCTCTCTTTATTAATTATTTATTTTGAAAAAGCATGTATGTACAGGTAGTTGTGATTGTGGCTCACATCTTCCCTTGGTGTTACGTCCAAGAACGGCTTAAACGCCCTCTATGGGTCGGGGATAGGCTTCCCATCCAGTTTTCTTAAAAACTGGCAAACAGGGTCTTTTTTAGTCAGATTCCCAAGACTAAGTCGATCATGTTCTTTATGGAATTGTGGCCATAAATCATGAATTACACGATGCACATCTCCACTAGGATGCGTCTCAAGGGTCAACAAAAGATTATCTAAAGACCCCTTACTCAGGCCATCCTTAATGAATTGTATCTTATCTTCACGGTTTACAGATACCATTCCTAAAGAACGACATGTCGTATCACAAGTCCATCTGGCACATCGATGACAGACTTTCAGTCGTTTTGCACGACGTTTCTTTGCAAAAGCGCTTTTACCTGTTCCAGGCATGTGTGAAATGAAAGAATTGGAGGACTCACCTGATAATCGGACCTTTGCTTCAATTAGCCAGCGAATATCTTCAGGAATTCCATGATTCATTAACAACCTCAATCTTGCACACCTAGCACGGTAAATTTTTGTAATCGCATTCTGAGGCAGAGCGGGAAAATACCTTTTCAACTTTTCAAGAGTGGTGTCCATTTTAAAATTAGAATTGGGGAAAATATTCAAAGAAGGGAGAAAGAGCAGAGAATTGTACAAATATATACAAATATCAGTTATTTGGGAAACTGAAAGAACCGACTTAAGAGTCACGGAGTACCGTTATCCGCCATTTGACCGGGGTGAGAGACTAGCAAAACAAAAAGTCACACTAAAAAGCAACAAAAAAAAACAAAATAATCAACCTTTATCAATAAGATTATTCAAACCAATGGATTCATTTTCACTAGGAAACTCATCAAAGTAAGCTTTTAAACGATGTTCATTTACCTTCAAAACATTGTCATTCTTTGGATTCTCAATATCAAGGGCCCCATAAGGATACACATGTTTTCAAAATAAATGGACCGCTCCATCTTGATCTTAGTTTTTTCAGGAAATAAATGGAGTTGAGAATTATAAAGCAAAACTTTTTTGACCAGTATCAACTTTTTGACAATTTTCACAAGTTTTGCAGAATGCATGTATGTCCTTGAACATGGTGGGCCAATAAAATCCATTTTGTAAGATTTTTGCAGTCGTCTCTCTTGATGAGAATTGACTCCCACATGCTTCAGAATGACAAAGTTTAATGACATTACTTACCTCATTGTCGGGAATGCATTTTTGAAATATTTGATCAGGACAATTTTTGAATAAGTAAGGTCATCTAAGTAAAAGTTCTTCACTTCGTTCAAAAAACTTTCCTTTGTCTTCGGTACTCCAGTGAGCTGGCAAATCTCCTGTTGCAAGAAAATTGATATTTTTAGCAAACCAAGGCATTGAACTGAGAGAAAGTAAGGATTCTTCAGGAAAGTAATCATCGATTGGTGTGATGTCAGATATCAAATCTGTTGTCACTCTTGACAAAAGATCGGCATCAATATTTTCGGTGCCTTTTTCATCCGTGATTTCTTCCTGAGAATAAATCATTTGCAAATCTTCATATTCATCCAACTCAATTTTACTCAAAGTAGATTCAAGTTGATCATGAACTAATTCTTCAATATGATCTACTTCTTGTAAATCATTATCATCTCCAGGCTGCTTGCAAACGTTGAAAATATTCATCTCTAATGTCATGTTTCCAAAAGATAACTTCATGAGTCCATTCCTACAATTAATCAATGCATTAGAAGTTGCAAGAAACGGACGTCCTAAAATAATAGGAAATGAATTACATGCTTCAACAGGTTGCGTGTCCAAGACAAATAAAATCCACAGGATAAATGAATTTATCGACTTGTACTAACACATCTTCAATTATTCCTCTAGGCACTTTTTACAGATCTATCGGCGAGTAAAAGAGTTACAGAAGTTGGTTTTAACTCACCTAGATTGAGACTTTGAAAAACTGAATATGGAAGTAAATTCACACTAGCTCCAAGATCAAGTAAGGCTCTTTCAATTTTATGTTCTCCAATAAAGCAAGAAATTGTAGGACAACCAGGGTCTTTATATTTCAAAGCATTATTGTTCTGAACAATGGCACTTACTTGTTCGGCTAAAAAGGCTTTCTTTTTCACATTCAGTTTTCTCTTCACAGTGCACAAATCTTTCAAAAATTTAGCATAGGAAGGAACCTGTTTAATAGCATCCAACAAAGGTATATTGATCCTTACCTGTTTGAAAATTTCAAAGATTTCAGAGTTGTGACTAACTTTCCTTTGTTTGATCATGGCATGAGGAAATGGAAGTGCTGGCGGGGAATCAGCCTTTTCTTTGCAATGTTCAGGTTCAACCCCTTCCTTACCCTCAGAGATAGACTCATCATCTTTCTCACAAGGTTCAAGAATGGGTTTTTCAATAACCTTACCACTACGAAGAGTGATGACTGATTTGACTTGATCCATGTGTTGGCTTCCAGAACTACTTGCATTTGCATTGTATTGCCCCTTTGGATTTTGTTGTGGTTGAGAAGGAAACTTACCTTTCTCTTGGAAACTGAGAGCAGATGTTAATTTTGCAAGAGCATCTTTAAAATCGGTCATGCTTTGAGCAAGTTGAGTGTTGATTGTCTCCTGCTTTTCAATGAATGCATGCAATGTTTCCTCAAAATTTCTTCTAGGAGGTGGAGCATAAGGAGGTGCATATCCATGAGAATTTTGGAAATTATGGTGTGCTTGAAACGGTGGATGTGAAGTTTGTACATTGTTGCTATCACTCTTCCAACTAAAATTTGGGTGATTTCTCCAACCAGGGTTATATGTTTGTGAGTATGGGTTATGGTTGGGTCTTTGGAAACTGTTTAAAGCATGGGCTTGTTCATGGAGGCATTCCTTGAAAGAAGGCAAAGTTGGACAATCATTGGTTGCATGCTCATTTGTTTCACAGATTTGACACACAATGTCTTGAACAGATTTTAATTGACCACTCTTTTTTAATTCTAGTGCCTCGACTTTTCTAGCTAAAGATGCAAACTTGGCTTGGAGGTCATGATCTTCCCTAAGGTTGTGCATACCCCCACTAGATGTATGAGGTTGAGTTTTACCTGGTGCCTCATAAGTACCTGTGGTGTCCCAATTTTGAGCATTTTCTGCTAGCAAGTCTAGGTACTCCATTGCTTCATTAGGGTCTTTATCTTTAAAAGTTCCATTGCACATCAATTCAACCATTTGCCTATCTCTAGGTGTTAAACCCTCATAAAAATGTGAAACCAATCTCCATGTTTCAAAACCATGATGTGGGCAAGTATTAAGTAAATCTCGATACCTATCCCAACATTGGTAAAATGTTTCTCCTGGCTTTTGAGTGAAAGTGATGATTTGTCTTTTGAAAGAGTTTGTTCTGTGAGATGGAAAAAACTTCTTTAAAAAATTGTTGTTGCATATCATCCCAAGCACGAATGGATCCTGGTCTCAAATTTTGTAGCCATGTTTTAGCTTTATCTTTTTAATGAAAAAGGAAAAAGCTTTAATCGAATGGTGTTCATGCTACAATTTGAGTCATTATAGGTATTACAGACCTCCTCAAATTCCCTTAAATGCAAGTATGGATTTTCTAAGTCTAAGCCATGAAAAGATGGTAAAAGTTGAATAATGCCTGGCTTAAAATTAAAATGAGATGCATCAGGAGGGAAAACTATGCATGAGGGTGCACTTGTTCTTGTGGGATTCATGTGGTCTCTAAGTGTTCTCATACGGTTATTCTCATTATTTCTCATTATGAAGCGATTGATTATCTTCTTCGGCCATATTTTCTGAAAATGATGAAGATACCCTACAAAGTCGACCACTTAATGTACGTGACCAAACTCTCATGCACGTGTAAGAAGAGAATAAAAGGAAGAAAGGAGAAGAGAAGAAAAAGAAACAAAAGAAAACAAAAGAAACAAAAGTTAAATAAAATGAAAAGTGAAAAGAGAAAATGAAATAAATATTATAATTTATACAAGAATTTACCTCCCCGGCAACGGCGCCAAAAACTTGACACGATCAAAAGCTTGATGTCTTTTCCCAAGTGCAGGAGTGTCGAAGTAATAAATAACCCGGCAAGACCGGGGTCGAACCACAGAGAGGTTAATTGTATAAATTATAAATAACAAGACGATAACAACAACAACAACAACAACAATAATAACAATAATAATTATTATTATACTCAGTACGTGGCGTTGTTATACCTGAGAATGATCTAAAGATCGGGTCACAGGTTTTCCAGCCTATATACTGAGTTTATGAAAAGATCAAAGATATATATTATATAATGTAAATAATAATAATAATAATAATAATAAAAGCAGAAGATGAAGAAATTAATAAGAACTTTGAGATGAAAGATTAATGTAAGGATTAAACAATGATAAAAACAAATGTCAAGGTTAGAGGATCCACTAATGGTACTTCAAACAAGTATAGTATAAACTCTTATTACTCAATTGGAAACCACACATAAAGGAGGTTCCAATTAGATTATAAATTGTTAACATGATTACATTAGTTATCTTATTCGAATAAAGCTAATACTTGTAAATGTTGGCAGGCATTCATGATTATAACTTATGTTAACAACAAATCAAGTTCCTTTCATAGCTCAGGTGTCGGTTATACCATACAGTATGAGCTATGAAAGTGCCAAGTATTTGTTGTACCAAGTGTTATACAACATAAATCTAGATTAACCATTTAACAAGCAAAGTATTAAAAGTGAACAAGATAACAAATATAAAACATGTTAGTATCCAACGTTAAGGTCCATGTTAAGTTTATATTATACTTATTCTTACACCATTAGTGTACCCTTTTCACCTTGACATAATTAACTTAGCTAAACATAATGAAAGAAAGAAACATAAATGAACAAGATAAGAACATAAATGAGAAAGAGGTTAACTAAGTAAAGGAAAGGAAATGAAGTGCATAAACTTGATATTAATGAAAGCAAGACATAAGCAATACAAAGAGAGAAAGCAAGAGCATGATCTTGATCTGGAAACCAAGATGCCTCAATACATGGTAAGTGCCTCCTTTTATAGGCCAAAATTTGGAACTATTGATTTGTTGACTAATTGATGAGTGGGTGGCCACATCTTGACTTTGGTGACAATCCTTATCTTCTTGTCTGAACAAAACGTTATTGCTAACATCATAATTTGCCCAGAATCCTCAGGAATGTTCTAGGAAATTGTCTCAGCTTTCCAACAAAAAAAAGATGAGGTCATTTGGACTTCTAGAACTCAAGATATGGGCTGAACACTAAATAGTGTCTGGGCTGCAGGACAGCTTCGGACTTCTTCGTTGTTCCTTCAATTTGGACTTCAAAACGGCCTTCTTAGATCTTGGGCTCCTCATGAAAGTTGTAGGCCTTTGTCTTACCTTTCCATCCATATAAAATGGACCTAAATCCGAGATCTAGAGCTCCAGATATGATCCAATTACCGAGCAATGTTCCGATTTGGACTGCACCGACATCTCTTTTCTAAGTTTGGCCATCTCTTTGTCCTTTAACTTTCAATACTTAAACTCATCAATCAATCCTTTTATTTATGTGATCGGCCTGCATTTAAGATGAGCATTTACCATAAATTAAGGTATCTTATAATATCAAAGTTGTTATTATAAAACATGCTTTAGTTAAGGAGTTATTGATACTTCAAGTGCAAAATGATGATATAAAACCTTGATAAACATGCACTTTTAAGTACTAATCAGCTAAGCATGAATTTAGGGTGATTAAATAGGTATACCCGTTTAAAACTATAAAATTTTTATTTCTTATAATATAATATATCTATCATGAGAATTTTGGTTTTGTTCATTGTTTTATTTGTTTTAATAAAAAAAAAATTGGCTCCATTTTTTAAGGTTAAAATCAAGAGAAATAAATTAAAAAATAAAAATTCTTATAATAGATATTGATATCATAGGAAACAAAACTTTTATTAAAAATATAATATACCTATGATAATATGAGAAATAAATCAAAATTAAAGTAAAAACACTTCAGTAACTTTACTATAATAATTCAATCCTCATATAATTGAATGTGTCAATTTAACATTTTCTTCATAAACATGTCAGTCAACCAATCCACCTTCCAAATATAAAAAAAAAATTACAATAATGTCAACTACAATGATAATAATAATAAAAAAAAAATCACATCCATGATCAATTAATCTAATGAAATAAAGATAGTTATGTAAACAGAAAGTTTAAAAGTCCATTATTAAAATCAATAAGTCTAAATACCAAGAAATTATTATGAAATAAAATTATAAAAACTCTTTTTGTTACTTTTTTGGACACATAAGATATTTATTAATATGTTATGTGATAGTGTTATCAACTAATAAAAAAATATAACTAAATAAAAATATAATATACAAGATTGATATTAAAATAAAATAAAAAATAGAGGAACTTTTTAAATACAACATAAAAATACAAAAAAAACATATATATGCATTTAACCATTTATGAAACTTGTATGAGATCATAGTTGATCTATTATGTTATACACCATAACATGAAAGCAAAAAAACATATAAGACCATGTTTTATGGTTAGGGGTATATTTATGTGATAATGGACACTAAATTTCATCTCTAAAAGATTTTATAGGCACACCTTCATATTTGTCGAACCTACATTCAAGAGAATTAATAACAACAAAGAAAAAAAAAATTAAGTCATATGGCAAAAGTATTGTAGCAATAAAGAGAAAATATTATGAATTTTAATAGAAAAATGATGATTTTGCCCTTCAAAAAATCAGCAAAGAAGCCTTCAGTCAGGGGCAAAATAATCTTTTTTCATGGTCCGTTTGTCCTTTTTAATTTGCTTGGGGCACCATGATTTTTTCCCTCTTTTTATAAAGAGTAAAATACCTATGCTACCCTTAAAAGCAAAATTAAGATAATTAGTTTATAGGGGCTTTTTTTATTATTTTTCACATTTTCTTGCACAACAAATTTACTAAATTACCCTTCAATTTTACTTTAGGGGCTTCTTCATGTTTTCGTCCAAGTTATTTCATTATAATTAGGTTGATTGAGGGGTAATTTTGTACTTTACAATAAAAAATACAAATTTGGTTGACACATGCAAAGTAAGCACTAGTAAGTGGGAGGACACCATGATGTTTTGGTGGCGTGTTGGCGTCCTTTGGTAGTGGAAAATCTTCTTTTGCCTTGTCATTGGATTCTTCGCAATGTCCTCTTACTCTATAGGCGGAGTCTATTAGCTGGTTCTCAATAGATTGTGTCCAATGATGATTTCTTTTCTCCTTCTCTTTTCTTTTTCTTCGTCAAAATTCATCCTTAGCATTTAAATTTTTAGGTTAGTTTTCTTAGTTGCGTGTATTTAAGTATCGGACCTCATGCTTTTGATTTGTAATTTTTAACCTTGATCCTTTTATAAGTTTTTGATGTTTTTTTTTTAATTTCATCATTTAACCTAAATTTGTCATTTTTTTTGTTTTTTTTTTTTCAGATTTGGTCCTTTTCTTTTTATTTCTTAAGTTTTTTTTACCCCTTTTGTAAATTTTTTTTTTCAGATTTACCATTGAATCAAAATTTTTAATTTATTTTAGTCCTCATTCTTTTAGTGGGTTTTTTTTTAATGTTTTTGTGAAATTGATTTTTTCTTTTCAATTTAACCCTTCAATCCAAAATTATTCATCCTTTGTTTTATTTTTTATTTCAAATTTGATCCTTATTTTTTTAATTGTTATTTTTTCTTTTGAATCCTTTTGTATAATTGTTTTTTTAATTTTATCGTTTAACATTTAATTTATTGAAAATTAGGCTTGATGGATTTTCTAAATTTGGTGCTTCCAATCAAATGCCCGGGTCATAGGTTATAAGCTAACACAAGCTGGCATCATTTTTTTTACTTATTTTCTTTTCTGATTTCATCATTTGACATTAATTTTTATTAAATAAGCTTCATGATTTTTTTTTCATTTTCCTTTCTATCGAGTTATCTCGATCTTATAACCTGACCTGTGGATTTGGTGAGTTAACTTAAGTGGATTTGCACCTCTTTTTTTTTTTTTTTTTGCTTTTAAATGTTATTTCTTATTTTGAACCCTTTTATGTGATTGAACTTTTTTTAAAAAAAAAATCCATCTTTTAATATTTGATATGTTGAAAATTAGGCTTCATGATTTTTTTTATATTTGGTGCTTTCGGTCAAATGGTCCGAGTCACAAGCTTTATAAGCTAATGTGAGTTGACATCAATTTTTTTAGACTTGTTTTCTTTTTAATCTCATTATTCGACATTGATTTTTAAAAAAAAAAATTAGGCTTCATGATTATCTTTGCTTTCCTTTTTATCAGGTTATCCAAATATCATGACCTGACTCGTGGGTTTATAGGGCTAACCTAAGAGGGCTTGAGCCCTTTTTGGCTTAAAATTACTATTTTTTTTTATCCTTTTGTATGATTTTTTTTTTAATTTCATCCTTCAACATTTAATTAATTAAAAATTAAATTTTGTGGTTCTTTCAAATTAGCCAAATGACTCAGGTCATGAGTGTTGTGGATTAACATGGGTTGAGATCATTCTTTTTTTAACTTATTTTTTTTTATTTTTTCATTGGTTTTCCTTTTCTTTAAAAGATATTTGTGTCGACTGAACATCATTTTTTTTGCTCCAAGAAGAATTTTATCCACCAAAGGTAGAGCATGGACCAATTATCTAATTAATTTTTTAATGTAATGATCATAATGTTTAAATTGAAAATCAAAAGAGGGAGTGAACCTTACGAGCATAATATTGTAATTGATGCTATTAAAAGGCTATTGGTTATCATTAGAAAAAAGAAGGGGCTTGATTAAAACATCAATTGACATATATATATGAAGAGAAGAATTAGAAAAAACTAAAAAAGATGAAGCTTCTAAAGAAAAGCTAGCATTTGAGTTTTTTATATGTGGCTTGCTTGTAAGAATAATTCTTATTTTATCAAACCAAGTAGTTTGAATTTTTAATAAGAATTCCAAACCATTTTATCTTTGGAGCCAAATAAGTATTAAGAAAACTGAAATTAAAGAAGAGAGCAAACCTTATTTGACTATCCGAACCCAAAATTAAAATAAATCAATTGAGATATTTTCATTTTCATTCATAATTTTTAATTTTTTATAAATAAGAAACTTACAAGTAGCATTTTGATATTGCTCTGGGATAGAAAGGACGGAAACAATGAGGACAAAAATGTATTTGGTTAAAAAAACAAAAACAAAAATATAAAAATAAATGTCTTAAAAACAATTTTGAAGTGAATTTATGTACTTTCAAAATAAGAGATACAGAGAGAACATATTTCTAGAGATAATATTTATTTATTTTTATTTTTAAAATATCATTTTAAAAAACTTTCAAATCCAAAATTATCCAACTAAGACATATTAGGATAAAACTAGTTGTTATTATAGTTTTAAAACCCAACTTGGAGGTCAATCTAAGGCAAAGCCCAAGTCACTAATCAAGGCCTGGGTCATGGGCCAGGTTAGCCCAAGTCACTGATTATTATTATAATTTTAAAACCCGATTTAGGAGTTAACTCAAGGCAAGGCTCGAGTCACAAGTGGGGTTGGTCGTTGGCCCAGGTCAATATAAGGATAAAAGTGATTATTATAGTAGTTTTAAAATCCCACTTGGGGTCAACCCAAGGTAAGACTCGAGTCATGTGTCAGGAGAGTCAACATAAGTTGACTCAGGTCAACATAAAATAAAAACAGTAATTATCATAATTTTAAAACTTGATTCAAGAGTCAACTTGGGGTAAAGCCCAAGTCACGGATCAGGACGATCAACACAGGTTGAATCGAGTCAACGTAGTGATAAAAGTGATTATTACTATAGTCTTAAAACTCGACTCAGGAGTCAACTTGAGGCAAAATTCAAGTCACGAGTCAAGAGGGTAACCTTCGCTGACCTATTTTTTTTTAAAAAAAAAAATAACAATCAAAGCAACCTTGTTTTGATCTTTTTTTTTTCAAAAAAGTCAATGGGATTTTGACCCGTGTTTTATCCCGGGTTGACCTAGGTTTTTTACTAGGTCAGGTTAAGTCAATCATTTCTCTATGTTTTTCTTAAACTTAGACCAGTCCAAGCCTAGAGTCAACTCGTCAAATCAGTCCTAGTTTTATAACCATTGTTATTCCAATATTATTAATTTCAATATTCAATATAAACTAAAGTAAAAAAATATATATAGATATTATTTTTTATTTAAAAATATATAAGCTTGATAATAATAAATATTAATAGTAAAATAAACTTCTTCATATTTATCTTGTCTTGTCTACCATAATCAAACATGATACATAAATAATATCTTTATCTTGTATGTCATTACCTAACACAATTTTATCTCTATTTTTTTTTTTTATTATCTTCTTTACCTCTATTATCTCTATTTTTTCTATTTCGGAATACTAATCATAAGTTGCAACATAGAACTCAAACATATTAGGTGCTCATGCCTTCAACTCTAAACTCAAAATGTACGGAATCCACATTTCTGAAAGTTAAGGTGACTAGGATATTGGAAAGTATTGAACATGAAGGATTTGATTTTTCTAACATATATATTAAATTCAAACTATTGATTTTGAAATTAATGTTCTGGATTTGTTTATAAAGAAAAAATAACTATGAATTCTTTTGTTTTTTAAATGTAATAGCATATTGATACGGTGAATTGAAATTCAAAATAGATTTCCAAGACTAACTTAATAATCAATCATGTTCAATGGTGTAGCCATGTTGAAGACTTAGCTGGGCTACAACCCAAGTTTAGATTTTATATATTTTTTTTTATACTAAGAACTCATTTGTTTGGAGGAAAGTAGTTTTTTAAAAAATTATTTTTCAATTATTTTTGTATTTGTTTGTTTATTAAAAAAAATTGAACGAAAAAACAATTTCCAGTCAAAGAAACATTTGTCTTGGTTTTCAAAAAAGTGTTTTTCTTTTATTCGGGGGAGAAAACACTTTTCAGAAGTGAAAAATTTAGAAATATCATATTATTTTCTTCCTATAACAAATTTGGTCCTCAAACTTTTGATTGCTATATATTTTGTTTTGAATTTTTTTTTTTCAATTTCACTCCTTAGAATTTTGATTTAATTTAATTTAATTTTATATTAACTTTGGTTCTTATTTTTATAATTGTTATTTGCTTTTCTCTTATTATTTTTTTAATTAAAATTTTTTATCTATTAAATTTGGTCTTCATTCTTTTGATTGTTACTTATTTTATTTAAAATACCTTATAAAATTGTAATTATTATTATTTTAATTTTATCATCTTTCAATTTCTTTATCTGTTAGATTTGATCTCCTTTATTTTGATTGTTATTTATTTTATTTTGAGGTAATTTATGAAATTAGATTATTTTTTTCAATTTTTATTCTTATTTAACCTTTTAATTTGTAAGATTTGTTCCTTACTATTTTAATAAACTTGAAAAAAAATATTAATAAGTTATTTCCAGCTTATTTTTTCACTAGAAAGTATTTTTTAACTTATTTTCATGACACTACTAAACATCGAAAAATAATTTACTTTTCAAGAATCCACTTTTCAAAAAAAAAAAAACTACTTTCCATTGAATAAACGAGACTTAATATTAAATCAGTCCAAGTTACATTTAACTAAATTAGCTAAAAAATATATAATTTTTATCCATCAAATCACCCATCTTTTTTTTAATTAAAATCTATATTTTTTTGAGTTAAGAGAGCCAAAATCAAAAAATCATATCCCCCCTCAAGCTAGATTACTTCTTGTTCAAGTTCATATTTAACTCACAAAATTTAACAAAAGCAACACACCATTTCTTCTTTTATTTATTGTATGATAATATCCATCACATAATTTCAACTCAATTTTTGTCGCAGCTACTAAAGCATTACTTTAAATTTTAAAAGATGTTAAATTTGATCTTCTCCTTGCACATATATAATTTGCTCACATACAATATGAGATTAGCAGACCACATATAAATGCTTTATATGAGATTGATATTCCACATAATATATTTGAATTAAGACTTTATTGTTAACTTTATAAATTCTTATACATGAATTAATAATTAATTTTTTAAAAAAAAAATCTATATATTTGCTTAGTAGCGCAGAAAAAAATTACTGGCCTGCCCTTAATCATGTCACCGCTACATTGAGGCCAATCAGATACCAAGGTTTGTCAATTCCGTTTGGGTAGGTGTTTCGTTTTTTCAATTGGAATGGAATATTTCAGTTTCGGAGTGTTTTCGGCGTGCCGTTTCGGGGTTGTACTGTTCATATATATATATATTCAACAAAAATAATTTCAAATTCAAGATAAATTAATTATAAATTATGCAATACAAATACCAATGCCAAACAAATATAATTTTAAAATTTAAATTATTTCTAAATAGTTAAGATTAAATAGATCTTTAACTTAAAATAATTCAACTTAAACAAAATATCAAAATATTATGAAAGTAAAATATTTTAAATATAAAATTAGGTCAACGTTATCAAGTGGCTAATGAAATCTTAAGCAACATTTTTTTTGCTCAAATTCCTACAAAGTATAAACATGAAAAAAACAACAACATGAATATAAACCATATATATTAGTGAAAATCTAATTAAAAAATTAATATCATTGTAAATGAAAATAAATAATAATTTTCAATATTATTATTAATATCATTGCTATTGAAAATAGTAGTAAAAAAAAAGCTTTTTATAATCGGGTGGTTTAATTAATGGAAATTGAGCAAGATTCAATGGTTTTTCAAGAGCGGAACGGAACATGTGAATGAAACCGGAACGTTTAGACGGAATTTAGCCGAAAATCCGGAACAGACCGAGATTTAAAATGAAATGAAATTTTTCTATTTTGTTCTTTTTGAATTGATATTGAATTTTTGACCATTCCAAACGGAACGGAAATTAATAACCTTGTCAGATACCTCAGACGGATGAGATCCTAAATAATATCCTCGTTAGGCGACCAACAGATTATTAATAATATGCAGAAACATAAATGGGAGCGAAGTCTTTATCAAATCTAGGCCCATAATTTGCTGGCGTCCAAAACGACATCACTAACCAACGTTTAATTAGATTACAAAAAACCCTAGCCTTTTTTATACACACACATGCGCATCCATTACCACTACCACTCGTACATTAGGGTTTTATGCGCTTCGCCGAACCTTAAGCAGAAAAGCGCCGTTCCTTCTTAAATCTCCAATTTCTCTCCCAATCATGGCTGCCCAAATCAGTAAGAAGCGCAAAGTAATCTCAAATTCCCCTCTCCTTTTTTTATTCAGTTTCAATTAATTAAATCTAGCTATATTGTTATTATTATTTCTCATCTAATCCTGTTATCTATCTCCTTCTTCTTTTTAGTTTGTTGCAGATGGCGTTTTCTATGCAGAACTGAATGAGGTATTGACTAGAGAATTGGCTGAGGATGGGTACTCTGGTGTTGAAGTTAGGGTTACACCGATGCGCACTGAGATCATCATCAGGGCTACTCGTACCCAAAATGTTCTTGGTAAAAGCTCTCTTCTTTTATTTTAGTTTTTTTTTCTAAATTATTTAGTAATATTGATATGAATGTTATGCTGTTGCTTTAGCTATTTACTCGCTGAAAATAGTATTTACCTAGCTTGAAATGCAAGACAAGGGCAGGGAGATATTTTTGATGAATCAATATACTTTTAGTCAAAGTCATAGTGATAATTTAATTTGTAATTCTATCAATTTGCATATTAGCTCGTAATTAATAAATAATTATCTTATATGATGAAATGGAGTAAATTTTCTTTCAACTCTCTTGTATGTATTTGTCTTCAGGTGAGAAGGGGAGGAGGATCAGGGAACTGACTCTGTGTTCAGAAAACGTTTTAAGTTTCCTGAGAATGGTGTGGAGCTTTATGCTGAGAAAGTTAATAACAGGGGTCTCTGTGCAATTGCTCAGGCGAGTCTCTTCGTTACAAGCTTCTTGGAGGCCTTGCTGTTCGCAGGTATATTGCATTGTTACAATATATATTGGATTGAATTTGTTATTGGTGACTGTTTTTTTCAGTTTCTTTGCATTGTTAACTTACCCAGCATGCTTGATAATTGAGGTTTTGGTGTTTTCAAGTTCTGTAATGTTATGAATTCTGATATTTCTAATTGTATAGTTTGGCATTATTTCTAGCTATTTGATGTGTTGAAGTCCATTACTTATAGGCGGGTTGGTTATTTACAAAATGTCCACCTCGTGTCGGATGGTGACGATATTTTGTGATACCATCCAATGCTCTTATCTGAGGGATGATTGTCCATTCCTTGCACAAGTTTTGATGGTAGATGATACATTTCATGAATAAGCATTTATTAGGTCTCAGTTACTTCACTGCTTAAGAAACATTATCTTGCATGTTGAGCATCATTTATATTGCATGTATTACGATTTAATGGTTTTGAATTTTGAATTTTCTGGTTCCTACAGTGTAGTCTTATTTATTAACAAATTTTGTATTGATGAATTTGTCTTTATAACGAGTTGGTTATGTACAAATGTCTATCTCGTGTCAGAGGACTGCAATATTTGGTGTTGCCATCTAGTATCCAAGGAATATTTAATGTCATTCCATGCAAAAGACTTTGGATGTTTAGATGTCACTTTCTGAATAAGTGTTTATTTAAGAGTCATACAGCAAAGACATTATCTAAGTGTGTTACTTTTTTTGCTACAGTTGTAATCATTTTATGTTGCATATACATTTAAGGTTTCTAACTTTGTCATGCAAATTGTTTGTGAGGAGTTTTCTGGCTTCTTGCTCTGATATCTGAGGCTTGGAGCTTTGTAGTCTTTCTAAAGACCTGATATCTTATTCTTATTTCACCCCTCAGTTCTTCATAAATTTACCTTTTTATTTCTCTGTTGTTGGCATATAGCATTGTTTCTCCTTTTTCTCTCTATCTTGCTGATTTAGCCTGTTGGTTTTTTGTATCGCTCATGTCAATATTTTCTTGGAGTGTGTCAGGCTTCTTTTACTTTTGCTGTGTACTTGGAGTTTGGAATTGTTCTCCACATCCTGTTACTTTTTATCAACTTCTTGATCATCTTCTGCTGTGACTAATATTGGTGTGTTTAAGAGAAACTGTTTATCTCTGCAGTTGAAACTTCTTTTTTTTTTATGAAAACTGCAAGTTGATTCTTTGAAGACAACTTTGTTAGTCTTTCCAATGTACTTTGTGTGAATTTAGGACTGCTTATGTTTTGAAGGTTTTATTTGGTTATCTGTATGAGTGGATGGCATGAAAATGTTCATCCAATACCCCATGTCTCGAGCTCATTGGTATTCATTTTATCCTTAATAAGTTGTACATATTTTGTCCCCTTTTGAAATTTATGGCTGAATTTTATACATGTTTAATAGGCTTGCTATGGGGTCCTGAGATCTTGTAATGGAGAGTGGAGCAAAAGGATGTGAGGTACGCATACCAAAATTTTCTTGTTTTTTCTATCGTTTTCTATGCTACATCTTGGAAGTTTGACTCTTTGTGTAATCTCTCAGGTTATTGTGAGTGGAAAGCTCCGAGCACAAACGTGCCAAATCCATGAAATTTTAAGGATGGGTACATGAATATCCTCCGGCAACCTGTTAAAGAGTATATTGAATCAGCTGTTTAAGGCATGTTCTTCTTGAAGACAGGTCAGTTGCTTCTCTTGTGTTTCTTTTTGTGGATTAAATTTGCTCTTTGTTTGTTACCTTTTTTTATTTGCTATTTTCTTAAATCTTATATGGGTTTCTGTTTCCTCAATAACTATCTATGAGGTAACAGGGTGTGCTTGGTATCAAGGTCAAGATCATGCTTGACTGGGATCCTAAGGGCAAGGTGGGCCCATGACACCATTGCCTATTGGTTACATCCATCCTCCCAAGGAAGATGAGAGTAGTGTTGCTCCACCCAGTAATGACAGCCAATATTGAGATTCCAGTAGCATAAATTATTTGGGGTTGCTTCCTCTTCTCTATATATATGATTAGTAGCATTTTTTAGCCTGTTGTACGAACCAATATTTGGTTTTGGCTTCGTTATTTTTAGCTTTCAAAGTTGTCCCTTTATGGCTATAAAGTTTGTCGCCAGATGATTTAAGAAGTGCATTTTTTTCCGCTGTTTTATTTACGTCCAATTTTAAATTTGTAATGTTGGGGTTATAATTGTACAAAATATTATAGAAAAAAGCTATTAATGAATCAGTATATCTGGGTAAAAAAGTGAATAATGTAAAAAACTTAATTGTACAATTAAAACTGTTATTTTGACCAAAAACAAATTTTCCAATGAACGATCAATTTGTAAATAAATATAATTTATAGATTAAATAGTTTGTTTTAAAATTTGAAGGGTTAAATGGAAGTTTAGCATCCAAGTAAACAAAATAATGTAATCTCCTGTTTACTCTTTTTGAAAAATATTTTTAAAAAATATAAATATATCTTAAAAAATAAATTTTTTAATGGAATTTAGTCAGTAACATTTTTTTTTTTTTTTAAAAAAAAAAGGATAATGAAAGATCAAATAACACTTAAAAATCAAATAAAATAGAAAAATTCCTTTTTATGTAGTCCAAGAATTATAATCTTTTCAATTTTGTTTGAATATTCAGTTTATAGAAAAAATAATTATTTTTTTTTATTTTTAGAGAATTATCAATTATAAATATCATTGAAGTTGTGAGAAATTAAAAATTTTATTTAAAGTAGTCTCATTGTAATAAGTAATATGTAATCTATTAGATTTCTTGAAAAACATTTTATTGTAATAGGTGACCTCATTGGTTGTAAAGAAATTTAAAGATTTCTTGAAAATGATCTTATTATAATGAATGATCTTCTAGTGGTGAGAAATTTAAAGATTTCTAAAAAAGTGATTTTATTGCAATGAGTAACCTACTTGATAATGAGAAAATTTAGAGATTTTTTAAAAAATAGTCTTGTTGTAATAAATGATCTACTCCGAAAGTGAGAAAGTAAGAAATTTTCTCGAAAATGCTTTCATTATAATAGATGACCTACTCGATGATGAGAAAGTTAGATATTTCTTGAAAATGATCTTATTGTAATTTGATAACCTATTCCTAAATGAGAAAAAAGACATAAATTTCTAAAAAAATAACTTTAATGTAATGGATGACTTACCTTGGCGGTGAAAAGCAATGGATGACCTACCTAGTTGTGAGAAATTCAGAAATTTTCTTGAAATAGTCTTATTGTAAGGTGAGAAACCTAGTTGTGAGAAATTCAGAATTTCTTAAAAATATCTCATCGTAATAGATAACCTACTCAATGGTGAGAAATTTAGAGATTTCTTGAAAATAATTTTTCAAAAGTGTTTTGAAATATAGTTATTCAAAAAAATAAAGTGTCTTATCTTCTAGGCTAAAAAGGATTAACTATTGATCACAGGTTACCCATACCTTTGAAGTTGGACTTTTGGATATCACACCAAATGAGCAGTATCCTTGCCAAATCTTTGACAACTTAAAATTTGTTAGAGCTTTTTTGGATTTCATTGAGGATTTTTTTTTTCCCTTCGCAATTCCTGTGCAAAACTTTGTATAATGCTTTGAATTTTATGCTTGTATCTTTACCTGATTTGAAAAATAAACCCTTCTTTTTTTCTTCGCAACCTCACTCTTGTTTTAAGGTTTTGTAATTTCTAAGATGAGTTTTATTTTGTTGCTTGACACTTCAACCCACTTCTTGCTTGTGTGATTAATGTGTGACTATTTTTTTATTTTTTTTATCATGCAGCCTAAGTTTCTTCCTTCTTGGGTTTGCTACATGAAGCTTTGCTTGGTGGTCATTCATTGAGAAGTGACAAATTCTCTTAACCATGATATTTACTCCCAAGGCAAATGGTGCCCTTAATTGTGATATTTTTGCACCTTTGTCCACTTATTATTTATTTTGATAGAAAAGCAGTATTCCATTACTCTCACTTTCTAAAAAGTTTATTAAATTATCTATTGTCAATGACTGTTTTAAATTTCCCTCAATTGATCTCACTATGTGCATCCTTTCCAGCATTTAATTAAAATGCTCTCATATGATAACATATTTCTTAGGTACCATTGTCATTTCTCAAAGGGTAAACCAACACTTAACCATGAAGATACCCTCCATATGTGGCATTAATTTCAAATTGCTAATAGTATTCACCATATCATCCACTGTCATAATTGTTTTTAGCAACATTGCCCTCAATTGATCAAGTTGTGCTCATTATTTTGACTATTATTAAGAGGCACTTATCATTGTCAGATATCACTCATGGCTTTGATGAATTTTTGCTAAACTATCATTTGATTATTGTTTATCATAATGGGTTTATCTAAGTTGATTTACCCCTCAACTAGCTTAGTTGTGATTGTCTTTCTAAAAACCATGAGTACATGCATGATCAATTATTATTTTTTTGTGAACTTTAAAAAGTTAGTTAATGAATATTTTTTCAAGAAATCATTTTTCATCTTTTAAGACCACTTATAAGTTTTTAATGATTATACATTTGTATGTCCTATGGTTGGCATGAAATCACTAAGATGTAAATTGAAAAGTATCTATTTGGTCGAGACCCCAAGACATGTTTTTTAACACTAAAGATGCAATTTTAAAGAATATTTTGATGATGATTGACAAGAAATAGGCTGAATAAAAAAGTGTTAGATAAAAATTGATTATTTTATGGCTCAAATGAATTTCTTGTATTTTAAAAATAAAAATTTATCTGATGTAAATATAAAAAATTTTGTTTTTGAATTTCTTATAATTCCCCGGGGTTAATCTTTATATATATAGGAAAATGGTGATTTGCCTCTCTTATGCAAGTGATATTAAAATGAATGAAGGTACATGATAATGTGACTTCTATCTTTTGGGTTTCAATGCAAAAAGGCTTGAGTGAAAGCTAAGTTTTTGTTTGAGAAAAATTAATTTTATTTTTAGGACTCCTTTTATCAACATAAATAATAATAAGTAACTTGTTCGCGATGTCATGATTCTTGTGGAAAAAATTCTTTATATTTTGATAACACTATTTATTAGTTTAGGTCACCTTTTTGCTTAATTAGAAAAGACTTTTTTAAAGGCATAAAATGCAGGTTATGACTCTTGGCTATGAAAGAAATGGATTTTTAGGCTCAAAGAGTGTTTCAACGTTCTAAAAGACTTAATGATCACTACCATTTGCTTGATTCATTATGTCTTTCAATCTTATTTCTTTTCATAGTATTACTTTGATTTGTCTTTTTTAATTGCTTTGATGGGCCATCCTTATTTTTATTTTGACATTGACTTGGTCATTTTTGTTTTTTTATTTGAGCATGCCCTGTATCATTTGAGTTTTTTTTTCCTCAACTCTTAAATTTCTATTTGCCTCCAACATAAGATATGATTCTAGTTAGAATCAACTCTTAATCTTTGTATTTGTTTTTTTGCCCCCAAGGTATTTTATGAAGAAAAACTTTATTTAGGTTTAAAAAGGGATTATAAGGGATATATTTTAAGAATATAAAATGAATAAAAAGATGGCATTTCATCATTTCAGGCACAAGTAATTAGAACCAATAAATCTTTCCTTGTCCAGTATAATGGTTTAGATTTATAAATAACTATGTTTTAGAGTCTATAACTACCAAATCCACTACATACCATTATACATACATGTAAAACATGAATGAAGAGACATTGTGTGAGGTAATTATATATTTTCATTTTATGTCTTTTCATTAAAAATTGTGAGGTCACCTCATAATGAGAATTGCTTGATGATTCATTTGCCACCCTACAAAAAAGATGTTTTACACACTGTTTTTGAGTAAACATTGAATTATTTCTGAAATCAAAAGGTGAATTTATTTTTTCAAGATTATTTTGGTAAAGGGTTTTCACAAAAACTAGTTTGGTCATATTGTTTTGAACAAAATCCATGAGATCACTTACGAGGTTTAATTTTTTAAGTCTAAAAAAACTTTCCCCTTAGCATCTTGCATGGCGCACCTTGATGTTCGACCATTTTTTCATTATATTTATTCAATTATGGATATATAAAAATATCAAGCTATCACTTTCACACAAAAATATCTTGATTTAAAAACAACAAATAGACATAAAAAAGACATATTCCATTAAAAAGATGTGATGCAATCCACAAACAAAATGTAGAATAACAAAAGTTTTATAATAAAAGGATTGAGAAATGACAAACTTTTTTTGGGTAAGATTCCCCAGCAACATTTGTATCTTTTTAGTATTCACCAACCATTTTTTACGCTGAAGATGATATGGTGACAATGTAGTAGATACCATTATCATTCATAAATTTGACTTGTTACATTTTACTCTAATTTTAGGCCATTTTTCATTTTCATCTTTTTTCGTGACTCTAAAGCTCATGGTTGAACCTATGATATTTCTTACTTTGATAGTTTGTTCAATATTTTCAGACACAATCACTAGGTCAATAAAGTGTTGGGTTTGCACTTAAAGTTGGGTATCTTGAAAGTGTTGGTAAACGAGCTAACCCTCATTTTCTAATGGTGGAGGATTCACTTGAGCAGCTACTTCATACCACCTCTTAGTGTACTCCCGGATAAATTCCCTAACACCTATCTTCATATCTTGTAGGCTCATTCTACGAGATGCAATACCCAAGTTGAATTTATACTGCTTGACAAAGACATTCACCAGGTTTGTTATCCAACCATATATACCACTTAGAGCACCAACACCTCGGCTTTCCTAAAAGAAATGGATCAGAAGCTTCTCGTCATGGACGACTTTTGCCATCTTATTATAGTACACTTTTAGATGAGTCATTAAGCATTGTGTACAGATGTATTTAGCAAATTCTAGCACTTTTAACTTTTTAGGGACTACTATGTTCAAAACCAAGCATATTTCAATGGCTTTTACTAGATCATACATATTGATTCCCTTAATTGCCCTCAAAATCTCTTCAATAGCAGAAAACTTATTAAAATCCTCTTCTTTTATCACCTTTGCCTTCTTGGTTTCAATAACTAGGTTTATAAATGATGTTGGTAGAGAAAGTGGAAAAGGAGTGGTGACTTAGGCCTTTAATGTGGTGCTAATGGCCACAAAACGCTTGTGGGATGAAGGTGAAAGGAGTTGCTTGCATAAAAACAGGTTGAGCGGTAATTACAGACTAAGCTTAAATTCCTTCTCCAGGTCTAGATCTCAAGATTTGTTCAAGTACACTGGTGGGCTTAATAATATCACCTTTCATGGTTTTCATCTGCCTTTGTTAGGCATCCAACTGTGCCATTTCTTTGTTCTTTATGAGTTTAAATTCAAGGATGAATTTTGTATAACAAGGGAGTGTTGTAAAAGCAATATTCTTGGCTCATCATACTTGAGCACAAATTTAAGCTCAAACCCAACCTAAACTAACCTATGTATTTAAAGAGAAGGTTACCAAAAAAATTGCTTTTCCTCTTCACTTTTTTTTTCTCCCTTACCATAAATTTCTCCTAAAATACCAAAGATTTTAGTTTTAAGCTTAAATTATAGTTTAAGAAGGTTGAAGAAGCAAGTAAATATCTCTCTCTACTATTATTTTTTATAAAGACATTAATTATGGAAGGATTTAAGAATAGTTTAGGGTTTTATTCTGATGTGATGATAGAATAATTTAAGAGTTTCAATTAAAGTTTAAGGTGTTAATTCTAGCTTAAAATGAACTAATTAAGGACTTTAATTATGGGTTTTTTTAGAAACATATTGATTGTTGGGGAATCAACAATTTTGAAGACTAGTAAATCAAGATTCTAGAAATCTCGATCAACTGATTAATCAGTTGGTCTGAATCGGACGACCAGTTGGCTTGTGATGGTGGTCGATTGATTAACCCAACAATAAGGGTTAACCGAACATGTTAGGTTTAATCAATTTAAGTTATGTTTAGAATCGATCGGATGAATCAATTTGGCTTTATAATTATGTTTTTGTCTCTAAGTTTAAAGTTTTAATCTTTTATGTTATTCTTGCTTTGATTAGTTTTTAAGTGTTTTTCATATCCATTATAGGTTATGCTGAAGTTCCTTATAATGATCTTCAGTAGTCTCCAGTTCTGTATATATTTTTATGATATTTTTGTTTTTCGAGTGAGTGAGATAATTTTTAATATGCATGTAATATAAATAAATTATATATGTTGAATATATGATGAGTACAAATGACCTTCTTGAATATCTATATATGTTGATTTATTTCCAAATACTCATCAATTTCTTGAATATGTATTCGTATTATGCTAAATTAAATGCTATTCGATATGACATTCAGTTGCTTTGATAATTGTGTGAATACCTGTTATGTCTTGATATTGAACCTGTCAGAAACTCCATACTAACGGAGAGTAATTAGTCTTTGTGCACATCGTATTTGTAAACCTAGGGATGAGAGAGGCACCAAGTTGTGGCGACTTATCCTCCCATAATGGTCACCTTTGGGTGTTTTCTGGTCATCTTCGGGTTTTTTCTGGTCATCTTCGGGTGTTGTCTAGTCAGATTTGAGTGTCATTTGATCTCTTACATATGAATAACATTATCATATGATATTATGCTTAAAGTGTACACGCACGCGCGCCCACACACACACACACATATATATATATAATAGAAGTTAAGAACCTAAAATAATATTAAAATGGAGGGGTGAGTTCAATCAACTAAGTGAGGGAATAACATTTAATATACTCATCTTTCCATTTGAGTACCTTTTAAGTGAAAAAAAAAAACGTAAAGGCAATATAGCTAAAACTGCTTAAAGATTACAATGAATATTTAGGGCATAGAACACATCATATAAAAGTGGGTTGAGCCCAATGCACATCCTTAAGCAATATGTGTCCAATTGTAAAATCGTAAGGAATTTTAAAATACATTAAAAAAAAATTAATGCTTCAAATAAAAAATTCATACATAATTTAAATAACCTTTCATTAGCTAATAATTAACAAACTTAAAACAAATAATCTGTTGGTGTGTCATGTAAACTAAAATCAGCTTCATTACCTTCATCTTCCTCATTATTCCTCAAACATTCATCAATATCATTAGCATCAAGAGAATAGTTTTCACTACTAGTACCAACACCAATATTATGAGCATTAGTGTTATTACTAGTACCAACACCAATATCATCAATTTGAATCTCCAAAACATCTTCAGTACCATGACTCTCCATTTCAACATCATTAGGAATTTCTTCTTCATCACTTTCATCTTCATTACCATTTTTTCTTCATGTTGCACTGTTAATAGCACCAAGCAAATCAATGTTTGAATATTCTTCTCCCTCGGTTATCCAATCATCATCAGATGAAAGATCATCTTCTACACCAAAATCATCAGCTTGCTTTTTTACTTGATTATTATTCAATTTCAGATTGCATACTACAAATACCAAGCCATTTATTTTTCTCTAGTGCAAATGATTTCTTCGTTTTGTATAAACCTAAATAAACAATTCAAATTTATAAGATTTTTATCAAATATTTCAACATTTTTAAAAAAAAAAAACTCACCATTTCAAATGCACTCCAGTTACGCTCACATCTAGATGAAGTACAAGTAAGTTTAGAACTCGAATTTCAAACCTTTGTAATTCTTGACATTCATCCCCATAAGAATCCCTCCATTTAGCTAGAGTTTTTTCTATCTCTTGCTGTCTTGGCAACCTCAATGCCAAACAACCATTTTGCATCCTTAAATGATTCAAGTTGCAAGTCAATTTTGCACCTTTCACTTACATTATGCACCATCATTTCTAAGTATTGATATAATCCAATTTTAATATTGGCATTAACCTTAAAATTGAGATTATAATGATAATAAGGATTTAAATAATAAGCTGTTGCATGTAAGGTTCTGTGGAGTTGAAGTTTCCATCTTGCATCAACAATATTCCATATAGGTGTGTGTGTGTGTGTGTGTGTGTAAACAATAAAAATATCATTACACTCTAGGAATATCTCAATTGAAAGTATCTCTAAAGACATTCATATTAATAGATGACAACATTTGAAATAAAAATTAGAAAGATATATACATTTTCTTCACAGAACCAAAATTCACTTGTATCTTCTCTTTTGCTTCATCCATTGCTTTATATATAAAACTCATAACTGGTTTCTCATCAGAATCAACTAATCGAAGAACTTTAATTAGAGGATACATTGCCTTAATACATATAGTAACATCATGCCAAAACCTACTGTCCAAAACACAATTTTGAATTTGTTTCCCTTCTTCTATTCCTTGCAAATCTACATGAACTCCACTGTTTGGAAGTAAACACAGTCATCAACTACATTTTATGATCATTCAAACATCCTAAAGTCAAATATACAGTAGCAAACCGAGTGGCAGCAGGTGATGTGAGCATACATAAACAATAAAAAAGTCGGTATATGTTTGTACCTTATTCAACTAGAGCAATCTTGAGCAAAGTGACCCATGTTTGCATAGTTATAGAAGTAGACCTTAGTTATGTTTTTCTTTTCACGCTTGCCTATATGGTGCCTGGTTACTCTTCCAACTCTTGGTGCCAAATTTACAACATCACCTTTAAAGTCCTTTATATTTAGGCCTGAATGTCCTACACTGTCTAGCTTGGGTTGTTAAGACTATATTACAATTCACCTTTTTTGCTCCGTCCCAAGTTATAGATGTTGCCCAATATCATTAACGGTCTAAATACCCTCATTACAACATTAGCACTATCTTCGTTGGGCCTAAAAGGGTTCAAGTAAGGACCTAATAATAGCTTGAACTTGTTATTCATCAGTGAGATTATTACCATCTACTTACAACTCTCTGATCATAACAAACATCACCCTAAAGTGTTCCACCATAGAATGCTTCGAGTCCATTATTTATTGGTTAAATTAGTGTTAGGGCTCATAACCTGGTTGCTGTCATGCCATCAAATTTTACCATAAGTTGGTCCATATTTCTTTAGCATTCTAATTAATCTCAAACTTTTTAATTATGTCATCCTACATGCATCTCAATATAGAAAAACATGCAATCCTATGCTTATCCAAATCTCATAGGCTTGCATATCACATCGATGTTAGGCAGGAGTCCCTTCTTTCAGTAGGTTCATGTTATTGGTCAAGATCTTAAATACCTCTTTCTCATCTTAATATGCTGAATTTTCCTATAAAAAATGTCATACTTATTTCCATTAAGTTTCTCATCTTAAGTCAATTCAAATACCAAATTCTTGGAGGCTATTTTCTACCTTCATTACACAATTTGAATTAGACAATAAAATTTTTCATACATTTTCAAATTTCACATAGGAAGCTAGTAATAATCATCTCCTAATATGTAAGTTAGAATATTATATCTAAATTGATCAAGATTAACATTTTAGGATTACTCTCTTCATCCACAATGTTACATGCATCACGTACATTAATTTTGAGTTTCTTATGGACTCCATTGGCATTTGGCACTCAAATTAAAATAAGTCTCATTCTAGAGTGATATAATTTGTGCTAATTTTATACCGGGTCAAGCAAATAAAATATGAAACATGAATAATAAATATAGCCACTCAAATTAAAGAGCATAATTATTTATGAAATTACGATGAGAATTATTAAGGTGTAGCATGTCCAGAAATTTCAATTCACACAATTTTTTTTGTTATGTGTTATAACTATTGTACGTACCAAAAAAAAAAACTGACTCCCTGTAATTTAAACAGGTGATTATTTATTATATTTATATGCATGGTCACATGCCACCAGTTTTCCAACAAATTAAAATTGAAGACTAAAAGAAATTATATTTACAAGGAACATTTTGTGAACTAACATTATACAAGGCTTGTCCTCATAATATATTTACTGGTGATGTACTAGGACTACAAGGGGACAGAATGTACCAGAGCATTTCTTGAGAAAAAGAAGTGGCAGCTCACATCACAGGACCAGTATTGAAGCCACTCTTTTAGAAAATATTTTTAAAAGAGTGTTTTGTCTTGGAATTGGTTTGGATTTTATTTGTGGAACACCTTCTCTTATCATTTTTCATCCATGAATGGAAAGGCTACCCAAAAGCCTGATCAGTGTCCTAATTCCTCCCAACACTCACACTCACTAAGAATAAAATTTAATAAAATTATTGATTTAGTGAAAAATTGGCCATGAATTGTCAAATATAATATTAAACTGTGCTTAGATGGGTTAGCATTGACTGCTAACAACACTGGCATCGAACAATTGAAGAAAACAAAAGGAAAAACTGCAGGGTTTTCCTTGATTTATCGAAGACCTCCTTAACTTGCAATAGCTAGCATCACAAAAATACGAATGCATAAACTACTACTTCGAAAGGCAGCAGCATACAATATCATGGAAATTCATACAAATACTCATCAGCCTCAAGGAATTTACTCATCCATTCCAAATTCACAGGGTCCTCATTGGAGAAATCAAAGAAGTCATCCCCAACAAAGCTAGATTTTGAGTCCTCTAGTCTCTTAGAAGTACCCTCCTCCCTTCCCATGGCAATATTATCCATACCCAGTACATTGGTTTTCTCTGGCTCAGGTTGTTTCAATGTTGAGATTATTACTGGCTTCTCCTCTTTTTGCTTTATCTTTTTGCTCAAATGAGAATTCCAGTAGTTCTTGATTTCATTATCAGTCCTTCCAGGCAGTCTTCCAGCTATCAAAGACCATCTAAATGAGGAATAAATTCATCAAAGTCAAAACACTTATCGCAACATGTATTTCCTTAATTGAAAAATAAAGAGAGAGAAGGAAAGTGAGAGAAGGAAAATTGTGATAAGCTTGCCTGTTACCAAGGAGCTTGTGAAGCCTGAGTATCAAGTCCTCTTCTTGGTCTGATATGTTACCTCTCTTAATATTTGGTCTAAGATGATTCATCCATCTCAACCTGCAGCTCTTACCACATCTATTCAGATCTGCAGTAAACAGTACGATCAAATCCAAAATAGATGACGAGTTCTTATGAAACAATTGGGCTAAAAGTTTGCATTTGTATTTTCACTGGTATTACAGACGTTCATGATTAATACACTCGTTCAAAATACCTGCTTTGGCAGCAATTGATCTCCACCTCTTTGGACCATGAATTTCAATGACTCGGGCCAGTTTTTGGTCCTCTTCAGCTGTCCATGCTCCTCTGGTAGCTTCCTTTTTACCGCACTTACTTCTCCTAGGAGCCAGTGGCATTTGTCTAGTTTTTCTGTTCTCCCACTCCCTTCTCCCTCAAGGAAGCAAGATTCGTGTTTCGGACAAGAAGACAGAGTTGGAGTGAGTTGAACTTTAGTGTTCAAGTTATTTATTCTAGGAGTATATAAACGGGGGAGATATTATCTGACCTACCTTTCTTTGGTAAATATATGGGAACCCAAGCAACAGTATACAATACTGATGTAATTCAGGATTTTGCATCTCGGTCTCCCCAAGAGAAGTCCGAATGGCTCATGATTGAAGAGGGAGGTAAATTTAGCATGTAACAAGTCCATACATGTGAGTTCCTGCCCATGTACTTGTCCTAGACAAAAATGTAAGGGAAGTGATCTAAGCATGAGAAGAGGGAGGAGATCCAACGGCTGTTGTTGTTCAGCAGAAGCTTACAATGATGCACTCATACACACAGAAACATGCTTGCTTTAATTGCCCCGAGAAGAATAGAACTCTCCGAAGTCAGTATGCAAGCTCATTTGCATGTGATGTGTTCTTGTTTTACGAGAGAGAGATGGATTTGCTTAGATTTTAAAATATAGGACTTAGTTTTAAGGTTCATTGATAACAGGACAGGGGCATTAAGCACGTTTAGCACAACGAGAAGGTCAACACAGCAGTCAAATTCATCTCTAAATCATCTAAAGCTGGATCATTAAGGAGGCTATAAAATAGCACCATATGTAAGATACATACAAGTGATTGCATTGATTATTTTAGATTCTTCTTCCTTCAAGGTAAAATGGATGCATCTATTCTCCCATCAGCACATGATCCTGTTTTTTCTTCTTCACGTATTAATTCATTTCATGTTTTTTTTTTTTTTTTCAGTGTTGCCCACTACAAGTTGTTTATTTTTATGTTTTAAAAATAATTTTTAAAAAAATAAAAAATTATTATTAATTTTTCCTCAAATTGTTTTTTTAGATCATTTTAATGTGTTGATTTTAAAAATAAAAAAATATTATTTTAATACATTTTTTAATCGAAAAATATTTTAAAAAATAATTATTACCGCACTTCTAAATACCCCTTACATTCCACTCTACCATGCCTTTTATTTATTTATTTATTTATTGTTAAGCAGATAGCACTCTTTGGTTCAAATCACAAGTTTCATGTCCAATATGTTGATTATAAAAAATTAATTTGTGGGTGACAGAGAGCCAGCTATTATGCTTGCTTCAGATAGTGACCTCATTTTTTTAATGTTGAGATCAAGGTTTTATCTTTCATTTTTTCAATATCAATGTTTTTTTTTTCTAATAGAAAATTTAATGTATCATCATCCATTTGATATCTTCATGTGATGAAAATATTTTTCTGATAATTTTGTATGGACTTGGTGTTTATAATTTTTTTTCTTCCATGACTTTGGTTGCTGCTTTGGCTCATGATGAAATTTAGAGCTTATAATATGATTGTTCAACCTGAAACGTAACAAATTGGGATCTTTTAGTACTTTTGATAGAGAGTAGTTACGGGACAATAGTAATCTAGGGAGGGATTTTACTGAGGACCGATGCTCATGGATTGGGTAATTTATTGTCCATGAATTCAAACTGAAACCAGGAATAACTATACAATTATGATCTAAACTTGATTGAATATAGATTTTGATATCTAAACTAGACATAATCAGGTTTCGGGTAACTATTAGGTATGCATAACTCGAATCCAAATCTTGAACTCAAATATATAATTTAGAATTATTTAGTAATATATATAATTTTTAAATTTAAGATTATTTATTTATTTATTTATTTATTTTGAGTTGGATTTATGGCCGGGTCAGGAAATGGCCTAGCATACCAATATCCATACCTAACTCAAAACCTAACTTTTTTTTAAACATGAGTTTCTTTATTTTTGTTTGAGAACTAGATTGTCCGTGACTTTTAAATTCCATTTGATGCAACAAATTCTTGAAACTTATCATAATTATTATTTGTAACATGTCTAGGTTTATAATTTTTCCACAATGTTATAATATCACAATCAACTTTGTTCATTGCAAATTTTTTAGGCATCATACTAGAAATCACTCAATCTAGTACAAGAAATTTGATAAATAGAAATATGGTTTGGGAAATAAAAGATTCTATTTTTACAATAATATAACATTTTTTTTTGTTTTAGACTTACCTAATTGCACTTTAGTTTCCTCATAATTATCGTACGACCACCCGCTTTTTTTTCATGTCCAGGTAAAATATTTCCTTAAAAGTTATATTTTTCATTTTTTTTTCTAATTATTGTCAAACACTCATTGAATTTCTTTATCTTTTTCTCAGCTATCTTAATACCTTTTGCACTAACAATATAACCAAGAAATATAATTTTTTTCTTGCAAAAAGTATAATTCCTTAAATTAGCATAATTGTTTTTTTCTCAAATTACCAAACACATAACGTAAATGATTAACATACTCATCTAAGCTTTATTGTAAAGCAAGATATCATTAAAATAGACTACCACAAACATTTGCTTATAAATGCATACTACATGATTCATCAATCTTATAAATGCACTTGATGTACTAGTAAGACCTAACAAGTGCAAAAAAAATGTTAATTTGCACATATCCTTTAATACCCATACTTTTTCATCATAAGAAACATAAGGCCATGTTTGTTTCCCGGAAAGTAGTTTCCGGGAAACCATTTTCCAAACTTTCCTGTGTTTGTTTGTCATTAGAAAAGTTGGTCAACGAAAAATACTTTCCGGTCAACGGAAAACACTTTCCAGTCAATTTCAGTCAAAGAAAAATTTGACCTGGTTTTCAGGAAAGTGTTTTCCCTTTATTTTCCTGAAAGTGGTCTCTAGGAAATCACTTTCCAAACTTTCTTGTGTTTGTTTGCCAGTAGGAAAGTTGGTCAATAGAAAATACTTTCTAGTAAAAGAAAAATTTAGCTTGGTTTTAAGTGTTTTCCTGAAAAATTTGAGGGGAAAACACTTTCCGGAAGTTGTGAAAAATTTAGAAATATCATTATTTGCTGATTATATTAAATTTAATCCTCAAAATTTTGATTGCTATATATATATTTTTTGTTTTGAATATTTATTTTTCAATTTCATCTCTTAAAATTTTATTTTTATATTAACTTTGGTCCTTATTTTTATAATTGTTATTTGCTTTTTCCTTATCATATTTTTATTGAAAATTTTTATCTATCAAATTTGGTCCTCATTCTTTTGATAGTTACTTATTTTATTTGAAATAATTTATGAAATGTTAATCATTATTATTTTAATTTCTTCATCTTTCATTTTTTTTTTAATTTTTAAGAATTTGATCTCTAATAAAACTTGAGAAAAATAAAATATTAATAACTTATTTTCCAGCTTATTTTTCATGACATAACCAAACACTAGAAAGTGTTTTCCAACTCATTTTTCATTACACTACCAAATATCAAAAAATATTTTCTCGGAATTTAATTTCTCAGAATTTACTTTTCCCGAAATTTATTTTCCAACAAAAAACTATTTTCCAGCAAACAAACGGAGTCTAAGTTTATTTCAGAGTATTGGCCTGACTTTTTAACATCTGACACTTGTGTTTCCTCCGATGGGACAGGTACAATTTAAGTGTATTAACTCTTCACCATGCCCATTTGTTTTCCTCTTTCTTGGAATCCAAAGACCAATAATGTTTGCTTTTTTCGGCATATACTAAAAAGTAGATTGTTTGTCACTCTGGAGCTTTAAAGCAAAAGGCTAAGTGAGTGTTCGTCTCATCGACTGAGCGGTTAGGATGCTTTCATGGCGGCATGTCGTATCATTTTTTACAAATATAAATGTTTGTGAAGCCCCTATTGCTTGATCTTGCCTAATATATAACTGTCTTTTAACTATTTGAGCATCATGTGGGGCTACTGGACGTCTGTGGCATTTCCAGTAGAAGGGGGATTTTTTTTTTTTTTTTCTTATGTAATTGTTGGTGTCTGGTTAACTTTTTATACCTCAACTAATCTTCTAAAACTCTAAAGTTAATAATTATATAAAATTTTAGTGGTTTTAAGATTTGTAAATCTCGAATTGATAATTTTAAAAGATCAAATTTAAAACCTGATTAATTGAATTATATATGGAAAGGGGGAATATTTTTTCCAAATGTAAATGTTTGTGAAGCCCTTGTTGCTTGATCTTGCCTAATAGATAACTGTCTTCAACTCTTTGAGCATCATGTGGGGCTACCGGACGTCTGTGGCATTACCAGCAGAAAGGGAAATATTTTATTCAGTGGCATTTGCTCCGATTCACGATGCCATGCCCAAAGGGCCTTTCTATAGAAAAACTGGTGTCTCAAAACAAAGAGATTGCCTAGTTTTGTGTCAAGGAACCAATCCGAAGAGGAATGGAAAAGACACTTTGGAAATCAATGGTCAGGATTTGTTGAGAGGAAGGCCGGTTTCGATCCTATGGCCATTCTTGCACCAGGTTAGAATATCTTTAAGAGGATCTCCCATTCCTAGAATGTATTCTGACCAGCTAGTTCTCATCAATTTGTGGTCTTACATGCCTCCACTATTGCCACGAGTTGTAAATAATACTAAATACATAACCCGCGCGATATTATTTTTTTTATATAAAAAATATTAAAAAAAATAAAAATTTAAAAATCTTGGGTTTTTCTGCAAAGCTATACCCTAAGAATCTTGGGTGTGGCTGCAACGTCTGACTTAAGAGTAATATTTATAATATTAATAATAAAATTAAACTTGCATGACCCAAGTTTAAGTGAGCCTGGCTGCAACACCGGACCCAAGAATATTGGATGTGGGTTTGGATATAAGGTCGTGTCATAAAAGTGTGATAATTAAATAGATTAATTAAAAAAAAACAAAGAAAAAAATCAACAAGAAGGAAAAAACCCAATGTAGAAAAAGAAAAAAAATGAATTAATTGGGTTAACCCTTTAAACCAGGTTATCCCGTAAAACCTGGGATTCACGTCATGAAAGTTTGATAACTAAATAGAAAAAAAAATAACAGGTTTACCCAGAACTAACTGGGTTAACCCATCAAACCAAGTTAACCCGTCAAGCCCAGGATACGTGTCATAAAAGTATGAAAGTCTGATAATTAAATAGAAAGAAAATTAACTTTAACAAACAAAACTAAATGAAAAAAATAACTTATCAAAGCAAGTTAACTCATCAAACCCGAGATCCGTATCATGAAAATCTAGTAACTAAATAAAAAAAAATTAACATTAACAAACTAATCAAACAAAAAAAAAATCATTAAAAAAAATTAAAAAGATAAAAAAAAGCTAATATTGTAGTAATCCATAGTGTTTTTTTTTTTTTTGAAAAAAAGTTACAAAGCTAAGTTCTCAACTAGCTCAATATATAAGAAAACCGACAAAGGCTATTTTCAAAAAGAAAAAAAAAAAGAGGAAGTCAATTTTGGGTAAAATAAATGAAAAAAAAATGTAAAAAAAAGGAAACAAAAGCAAAAAAAAAAAAAAAAAACACATGGGAAAAGCTACGGTGTTTTAAAGAAAAAAAACAAAAAAACTAAATTTTCAACCAGCTTAATAGTAAAAAAAAATAAAATCAACAAAAATGATTCTGAAAAAAACAAAACAAAAAAAAATGTAAAAAATGACAATTTTGGAGAAAAAGAAAAAAAAAAAAAAAAAAATAAAAAAAAATACGTGGGGAAAGCTAAAGCTAGATTATCAGGTTCAATATTGAAAAAAAAAATTCAATAAATATAATTTTTTTAAAAAAAAATATGTGGGAAAACACTGCAGCAAATCAAAAACTATGCAGGGGAAAATACTGTTGCAATTCATATTTTAAAAAAAAAAACTACAAAGCTAAATTCTCAACCAACTTAATATAAAAAAAAATAAAACCTACAGAGACCGTTTTGAAAAAAAAAAAGAATAAATAAATCATAAAAAAAAAAAAAAAAACAATGTATGAGAATATTATAGCAATTCAATGTTTTAAAAAAAAAAACTATATTGTTAAATTTTTAACAGTTCAATATTTAAAAAAAATAGCAAAGATAATTTTGAAAAAAATTAAAAAAGAATAAGAAGAAGAAGTCAATTTTGGGTAAAAAAAAAAAAGAGGGGGAACATGTAAAAGAAAAAAGAAGAAACAAAAGTAAAAAAAAAAAAAAAAAAAAAACTGCTATAAAAAAAATTAAAAAAAAAACACTACAGTATTTTGGGTAAAAAAAAATAAAGCTACTATAGTGCATATCCACATATTTTAGAGTTCTTTAATTGTTGGTGCTATGTGGAGGAATATTTTGGGATAAAAAAACAAATAAATTGATTCCTTTAATAATATCCTTCTAAAAGATAAAGCCACCAGCAAAAGGCTAAAGGGAAATCAATTCAAAGACTGTTTGCCTTCACGAGCTGTTCATCGTGACTTGACTAATAGCAATTTAGGATATATGATTGTATATATAAATATGGTTATGATTGATTTTTAAAGTATTTTTTATTTAAAAATATATTAAAATAATATTTTTTTTATTTTTAAAAAATTATTTTTGATATTAACACATTAAAATAATCTGAAAATATCAAAATAATAATAATTTAAACTAAAAATAAATAAAAATATTCAACTTTTTTAAAAATATTTTTAAAATAAACAAATTAATAGAGTCCAGCAGTAATGATGACTATCCCAACTCCAACTCAACTATGACTTCCTAAAACAATTATGCAAGAATACTAGCCTCATTGGATTGTGTGTTCCCTTCATTTATCTAGTTTATATAAAATCTAAAGTTATTATATTTTAAAGTAAGATTTATTTGTGTGTTTATAATTTTTATACTTTAATGGCCAGAGAAAAAAAATAATTTTTTTTTTGTTACTTCAAAGTTTTGGGTAACAGAGCATAGAGCATATATGACACCTTTTAATCTTAGATCCCAATAAATATTATATGTATATATTTTTAATAGTTATACATACATCTTGACATCTAAAAAAACTAAAAGACTACTTTAACTTTAAAGTTAATTCTAACAAATTATCCGCTGTATACTAAAATAAATAAACAACAAAATAATACTAGAAAAGCATAAATATTAGATTTTCTAGAATCAAACCGTCCAGTAGTATTCATTTTTTTTTTTTTATATTAACGTTGAAATTTAGATTAGTTTACATACAATTCAACTAATTTTATGAATCTTAAAATTAATAACTATATAAATTTTCAGTAATTCTAAGATTTATAAAATATAAAATAATAATATCTAAAAAGCAAACTCTGAAATCTCATTATCATTATCATGAATCATTTAAACTAAACTCTCTTTTCTTTTAAGTCAAAGCCCAAAATGCATGGATCGTCAGGTTTTTAGCAACAGTATCAAGAGTTTGAAGTTTGAACACCAAAGGAAACTCTACAAGTTGGGATAAGTTTGATTTCTTGTGCATTATTACAAAAAACTTTTTATCTTATTATGACTTTTACAATTGTAGACATGATTTCTCATACTCGATATATGAATTGAAATTTCAAGACTTTGGTCCACACCAGCATCCATCTCGGCCCAAAGTTTTCTTTTAGAAGTTAACTAATTGAAAGACAAAAATGTTGGATAAAGTCCTAGTTTTATGCAGAATTCATTAAAAAAAAAAACGATTTGTGTTAGATAAGTTAATTAGAATTTTTATTTAACTATTTAGTTAGATTCTATGTTTGATTATGATTGTTAGACATGTAATTTTATTTTAAATATAAGGGTAAATATATTTTGTATTTAAAATTGTTGAATTAATCAATTAACACATGAGAGCTTTAAACACTTGTATGTTTAGTTTCTAACAATTAATATCCAAAAAGCTTACAAGAAAAAGAGAGCATATGCGTTTTAGTGTATATATTATGTAGATGATAAGTTATTTATACATGGCATTAATTTTGTTTATTTAAATATATTTGATCTCTCAATAAAAATTTATTTATTTTTAATATTCATCAAATATTTGATTAATAAATTAAATATTTGATATTTAATTAATAAATCAAGAGCAAAGATAAAATCTTTGAAACAAAAATGATTTGTAAAGGAAATTATAAAGTTATTACAATTATGGACGGGATTTCTATTGCATCAAAATATTATTTCTAAATGTTAATTAATGCTCCATTAAAACTAGATATTAATTAGAGCTGTTGAGACTAGTACATATTACATTCTTTTCTTTATATATATATATATATATATATATATATATATATATATATATATATATATATATATATATATATAAAACAGTTGTTCTTGTAAGTTGAGATATGAGGGATGCCTAAAACTAATATGTAGGTACATATCAAATGACATGTTTATTGAATTAACTCGCATGAAAATACTATATGGAGAGATCACTTGTATATATGAAAAGACTCATGTAACAATTGTGTAGGCGATCCTTAGATTTAAGATCACTAAATTATTTTATATAAGAAGTATTATGTTTTGATCCTACTACATGTTGTCATAATCAAGAATAACAAAGAGACATATATTATGTATAACATAAACTATATGAATATATTTAAGTAATCAAAAGAGGATTTATCACCTTGTGTGAATTAGAAAAAATATTTCACTTGTTCTTAAATATTATTGATTGTAAATCTTTGTATAAAATGGAATGATATTTGTAAAGAGTTTCAAATCTTATTTAAAAAATCAATGACTATAATGTTAAGAACAAACATGGTTTGACATAGCATGCATACTTTATGTTATAATGTTTAAATTGGAATATTTTTTATAAAATGATCATAATTACACCAAGAAACTAGTTAGTGAAAGGTTAAGTCAAATAACTTATGACTTTCTTAATATTTGTGGGATCATAACATGTTTCTAAATATTATATTTGATCTTTAAATATAAATTAATCAATTGTTGAGTTGATAATAAATAAATTTATTTAATCATATTTTATTTTGGGTTGTGACTTATATTTTAACCAACTTATTAGGAACCTAATAGGTCACACTTATAAGAACTATTGGTAAAAAAATTAAAATAGAATGATTAATCAAGTGTGACTTAATTATAAATAAGTTTTAGAAATTAAGGATTAAAGTATAATTTATACAACGAATTACAATTATAGACCTTGAAAAATCAAGCAGAGACTTGATTGAATAAATTTTTAAAATTGATATATGATATTATTTAAAAGACAAATTGATATTTTGTTATTTAAAAAAATTTTTAGATTTTCCTATAAATAGAAAATTATACCTCTTATTTCCTATGGATAGTGAAAAAGGGAAGTAAAGTACAGTATTGAAATATCTAAAATATAAAAGAAAAGAGTTAGCAATCTAAAATATAGCAATTTCTCTTTTCTAAAAGGGTTTATGAGATTTTTCACTAGTGATTTATATGAATTATTGTTAGAAGTCGGACAATTAAACTACTTTTTTATTGCAACAACTCAACATTTAAAGCAAATATTCAAAGTAAAAAAAAATAATTTTTAGATAACCTTCACATAAAACCCTAAAATAACTCTAGTTGGGATAATTGAAACTCTAAAAAATTTTAAATTTATTATTTCTGTAGTATCTATATATTTCGGAAACTTAACAATACGCATAACAAAATACACCTTCTTTGATGAAGATCTCAGCAGCAGCTAATCATCGCAGCAGCGAAATATTGACACTAGCAGATTCCAGATTTTTATCAACTTCTAATGCTGTGGAAGATGCATAATGTTGTTCAAAGGGCCGCAATTTCTTTTCTTTCTTTATTTGTTTTTCTTTAAAAAAAAAAAAAAAGGAAAAGAAAAGGAAAAAGAAAGAGCCGTTATTTTTTTGCATTAGGTTTGTAAGGGAGTGCTAGGAACGATGCAGGCATGCAGCCCACCTGGTGGCCATTAGGCAAGCATGTCGCCAGCATTGAAGATTGCGGATATTTTTTAAGGAGAGATTTCATTTTCATCCCCTAATATGCTACCTCATTCTCATCTTCACTCTAAAACAATTTTTTTTTATCAATTTCATCCCTAACACGTCAGGAATTTATTCAACAAATTCCTTCCGTCTAAAACCGTTGCCATTTCACATCATTTTATGACATACCATAACAGAAACAAATGTTAACTACACGGATGAAAAGGCTCAATTGAGTAACGTCTGATAATTTAAGGCCCAAATTGAGACTTAGTTTAGGGAACTAATTAAGAGTTGATGGATGAAAAGGGAAGTAATACGAGGTTTCCTCCTCTCTCTCTCTCTCTCTCTTTTTTTTTTTTTTTTAATTACGTGAAATAAAACCTTTTTTTTTTTTAGCCGGTTTAGGTGAAAACTTTAGTCCTGGTGACAGCAGGGATGAGGGAGGAAAGGAAAGACAAGTGAGTTCCAATTTCCAGTTTAATTTTTGTGCGAGTCAACTTTAGATTACTTTTAGCCAGGCAAGATACAGGTCGGTGCACGCATGATGCTGCCTCTGCAAGAAGCAAGCAATATCAACTGCAATAGAAAGTGTCTGTAAACGTAATAATTGTTGTTTTCTGAAGTTTTTTAAAAATTAAAAATATATTAAAATATATTTTTTTATTTTTTTAAAAATATATTTTTTTAACATCAGTAAATTAAAACAATTTAAAAATATAAAAGAAATAATTTAAAACAAAAAAATTAAATTAAAAAAAACACTTATAAAATATAAAAATAAATATTTCTAAGCATGTCAGCACACCCTTGAGATCGGTTGAAACAGTAAATCACATCCATTAACAAAAGGAAAAATAAATAAATAAACAAAGGTGATTTTCTCAACTGTTTATGCACACCCAAAATGATTTTAGATTACTACGTACAAAAAAATAAAAGAAAACAAATTAAAATATTATCCAAACATAGGCGATTTGCTTGGACAACCAAAGAATTAAAAGGAATATTATCACTTAGTATTTGTTTGACGTTGCGTCTTCCTACGCTTTTTAATGTTTTTTTTTATATTTGAAAAAAAATATAAAATTAATATTTTTATAAGTGTTTTATGATGGTTTTGATGTATTAATAGTAAAAATAATTTAATATAATTTTAATTAAAAAATACATTTAAAACACATCATTCATGATAAAATCAAAACACACACTTATCCAATTTTAGTGTTTTTCAAGGTGAATTATTGCCCCCTCTTTATAGTTCAAGAAGCACTCATTATTATTATTATGAGTTTCCAACGATCCACCCATCACGTAACACAGCTTATTAGTGATTATAATAAGCCCATTAGCTTGCGCTAAGCAGTGGAATAGAGTAATTTTTTTTTTTTTTAAAAGAAAATTAGGTTTTACTAATGTATCTTTTAAACATAAAAAATATTTTATTTATGAATTTAAAATCAATTAGATATTAAATCTAACATAAAAAAATATATTAGATTAATCTAAATTATTTTGGGTTGACTTGAGAAAGTTATGAGATAACCTTGAAAATAACAAAAAAAAAAATTAAAAACTCGAATTAATTCAATATTAAAGAAAAAAATTAGCAAAAAAAAAACCATATTTGTTTTTATTAAAAAAACATGTAAATTTAAGTCAACCAACCAAACTCTTGATGTAAGTCATGCATGCCATCAAATTCAATAATTTTTTTGATTTTATAGATTTTTTTTATTTAATATATTTATATGAAAAGAAAACATATATGAATTTTTTTAATGAAATAAATTTTTAAAAAATCATGACAGATGCGTTGAGGTTGAGATATCAAAAATAAATCATTGATAGTAAGGGGTAAGATTGCATTTTCTTTTTAATTTGAAGTTAAACAAAAAAATAAATCATTAATAATAAAACGTCGAATTGTATTTAAAAAAAAAAACAATTGAGGAATGAAAAATGTGTCAAACAAAAAAATAAATAATACCTCGGATGTTTTAACTTAACTCATTGAATTTATAATCCAGATCATAGAACCAACCATGTTAAATTTTTTTTTTCATAAATTTTAACCTAAAAAGATCAAAAACAAAAAGCCTAATATGGCGTTTCTTTGGGCTAGACTTGCACGTTTGAATTATTTTTTTTCTCATTTAAAGGGTTGGATAACCTTTTTATTTTTTAAAATATATGGAAACGATGTATCATTTGATTTATTATTTTTTAAGTTAAATTCTAGCCACCACTATAATGGCTAAAAAATTAGGTTATTGGTTTTTTTAACCCAACAAACCTATTTTCAACTCATTTAAAGTAAAAACACACACCCTAAATCTAGTCCTACAACATCTAAAAACCAGTTTAGCAATCCAATAAAAAAAAAAAAAAAAAAACTCAGATCATATATCAAACTGAATAAATTTTCTAGATTAGTTTTTAGTTAATATTAAAACTTGAAATAACTATCATAAAATTCATCAAATGAAATTTATTTACACTAATTTTAATTATTTTGATGGTTGAAATAAATATAAACGATAACTTTTTTTTTCTAAGTTAAAATTTAATTTATTTTTTTTATATATTATAAAAAATAGATTTAGAATCAGGAAAATAAATTTTAGTATCGAAGTTGAGTTTTCATGAGCTTTTTTTTATATGAAATTTATAGGCACTTGTAATTTTCACTTTGTTTCGGACTTGAACCCATCCTTTCCTTGAAAAAAATATAATTTGGTGTAAATTTGGGATAAAAAAGAATTCAGAAGTTGGTATTAAATTGAGATTTTTTCTAAAATTAACTATTTGTGATTTGCGAGAAGAATAACAGTAAACTTGTTGCTTCATTGTAATTTGAGGACACGGCTTAACCTTCTCAAAACGTCGTCGTTCTCTGAAAACTTTCCATACCCATGTTATAGTCAAGAAGTTAAGAGATTTTTATCGCCATAAATATACGCAGCCGATCTCTCACTCCCTCTCACTAAAGGAAAACAATCTTCAACAAAGAAAGCGGAGAGCTTATAAGATCCGATCAGATCCCTTCGAAGTCAATTTCTCTATCTAAAACTCTCCTAGCATTTCTCCTTATATGTATCAACACCGATCGGTTGATTTCTTTCATCCTCTAATTACCCACAATCGAAGCTCGATTTTACAGTTTTGACTCCGGTATTTTGCGATTCTTCACTTCATTTCTTCAATTTAGGGATTTTTTTCTTATTTTTTCTAGAAATGCACGAGACCGTGTGACCTAGGGTTTCTTGTGTGAGTAAAGGTACTGCGTTTACCTTGAATTGCATGAAGATTTGGTGTTTCTCGTGCTTCATTTTCGGTAAAAAAGAAGCAGTAGAATATAAACCCATGAGAGAGGGCATTTCAGAAAATGAAGGCAACACTGAGGGTAATTTTGGAAATAACGAAGAGGAGGATACTGAGGCCGTTGCATTGACAGATATCCGCCGAGACCGTAATGCTCGGGAGTCGTTGAGGTGGATTGAGGAAATGATTAGAGCGATGCAACGTACACGTGGCGGCGGAGGCAGCGGTGCGGCTACTTGGGGAGAGGTGGGGCCGGGTTTCGAGGTGGAGGCTCAATTTGTGGCTCCTTCTCTTGCTTTGAGGAGCTCTGCTTTTCGCGCCTCATGGCTGGCACGGGGAGAAAGTAGTGGTAGTAGTTCTGCAGTGGCAGAGGCGGAGGGTAGTGGTAAAGAGAAGTGTGATCGCGATGCCCATAATAAAAGGGCTAAAGTTTACTCCTGTTCTAAGTGAGTTTTCAACTTGTTTTGTGTTTAATTGGGGTTCAATTTCAGTCTCTACGGCTTGCTGTTTCTGATTGTTTTGTGGTTTTTTTTTTTTTGGCATGTTTCGTTCTAAAATGGTAGTTTTTTGAAATGAAGTTTTGAACTTTCAGTATTTTTGGATGATAATTCAATGTTTTTCTGCCAATTGTGGTGCGCGCGCTTCTGGGGTCATGTTTTTGAAATAATGCTGTTTAACAATCTGTCATTATGTTAAAAGAATTTGAGCTAAACCCTGCTATATTTTTCCAGATATTTTGGATTTCTACGTTTAGTTTTCTCTCTGACTGTGAAGTGTAAGGAGGATTGCTGGTTAACTTGTAAGGAAGTGCATTTCTTCCTTATTCTTTAGGTTGCAAGCATATAGTCTCATTTGGACATCACAATTGTAACTTGTTACTGTTACCTTCATATTTTGATTGCATTTTCGTCACCAACATTGTTTGCAATACCTGGTTTGCATTGGATGATGTTTATGTTACATGAGTGCTATCAGAGTGTATGCGTGCTTCATGGTTTTAGTGGTTGTTGTTCATGCATGATGGGCTATTGTCTCTCTGCAGTGACAGTCATTATGCTGCGGTAATGTCTTCAGATGTTGGTGATTCTACTTCATCGGCGGATAGAGACCTTGGTTTAACTCAGAGCTCTTCAATTTCATCTAATAATGAGATTTGTTATCATAACTTCATGTGGAATAACAACAGCGATGAGAATCCCCTTGATTCTAGTGGTGGGAGAGATGGTGGTGATGATAGTGTCATTTCCAATTCAGAAGACTTAGATGTTAGAATGGATCTTACAGATGACTTGTTGCATATGGTAAATTGCATTTTTAATAGATCAATGCACCACAGCTTGCTTTAATCTGATCTAATTTTATATTTTCCTTTTTCTACCCAGGTTTTCTCTTTCTTGGACCACATGAATCTATGTCGGGCAGCAATGGTTTGTAGGCAGTGGCAAGCTGCTAGTGCTCATGAAGACTTCTGGAGGTGTTTGGATTTTGAGAACCGAAACATATCGGTAGAACAATGTGAGTTCTACTATTTTCCTCATGCTAAATTTTTTACTTTATCTTCCCCCTGCATATGAGACGGGGTATTGTAGAGGTGTGAAGAGATGTGGTTTTGTAAAACTCAAAAGGATCTTGTCACCATCCACTCTCCCTCCCCCATCCCTTTCGATCTTATCACCAGAAGGCTTTAATGTTAACTTCCTTTTCTATATAGCTTAAGGATGAATGAATATTGGAAAATGGAAACCCTGTAAATGTGGTCTGTAATTTCTTACCTAACCATGATTGAAAAGCCTTGTGTGAAGTAAATGGTATGCAGCAAAAAGTAGTGAAATCCAGATGATGTAGTTGCAGAAGTTTCTTAAAATGCATAGATATGATGCACTTCATGTTGGAAAATGCCTTGAGGCAAGATATGAATTGCGGCTTTGTACTACTTGTCATTATTTGATAAATAAGAATGGGTGTACGAGTTAAGTAATCAGACATCATAAATGTGGAATGGGCTAGATGTTTGAAGAATAAAGAACACAAGCTTAGCATTCTTAAATTACAAATTTGTTTAAAAAGCCTTGTTTAGCATGCAATATTGGTCCACTTATAAGTGAGTTTTGAATCATCATTTGATAAATAAGATTACATGTATCAGTTAAATAATCAGACATCATATATGTGGAATGGACTATACATTTAAACAATAAAGTATTTGCGCATAGCATTCCTGAATTATAAATTTGTTGAAAGCCTTGTTGAGCATGCAATGTTGGCCTACTTATATGTGTAAATGGATCACAACCTAACTATCAAATATTATGATCTACAAATGAAAGCGATTACCCGTATTGTATTATAGAAGCATCAACGACCCTTCTCATTGGAAAATAATGGTTGAGGAATCAAATTGATGTATTTAATATGAATTTGCAGTTGAGGACATGTCTCGACGATACCCGAATGCCACTGAAGTGAATATTTATGGTGCTCCTTCTATTCACCTGCTTGTTATGAAAGCAGTCTCTTCTTTAAGGTAGATGTTTTTGGTTTTGTTCATCTTGTTATGGTCAAGTAATGACACACTAAGCTGCCACTAATATCTTTATATTTTTCTCAGAAATCTTGAGTCTTTAACCTTGGGTAAAGGACAGCTAGGGGATCCTTTTTTCCATGCCTTGGGAGATTGTAGCATGTTAAAGAATTTGAATGTCAATGATGCTACTCTGGGTAATGGTATTCAGGAGATACCAATAAACCATGATAGACTGTGTCATCTTCAACTAACAAAATGTCGTGTGATGAGGATATCTGTCAGGTGAAACACTATTAAGCTCTTAAATCAAAATTTTGTTAGTTCTCTTACTTTGTGCTAAGATACTTCTTTTACAGGTGTCCACAACTTGAAACTTTATCTTTGAAGCGCAGCAACATGGCACAGGCTGTGCTGAATTGTCCTCTTCTGCATCTCCTTGACATAGGCTCTTGCCACAAGCTTACAGATGCAGCAATTCGTTCAGCAGCAATTTCATGCCCTCAATTAGCATCTTTAGACATGTCGAATTGTTCTTGTGTGAGTGATGAGACACTACGTGAAATATCCCACACTTGTGCTAATCTTCACATTCTTAATGCTTCTTATTGTCCAAACATATCACTTGAGGTTAGTTTCTAAATTAGTGCATTCTTTGATTTGGTTAGATGTGGATATGCCACTGTTTGACTTCATGATAATTTTCTTTTTTTTTTTCCCCTTCTTTGAAGTCTGTTAGGCTGCCAATGTTGACAATTCTCAAGCTTCATAGTTGTGAGGGCATCACTTCAGCCTCAATGTCTGCAATTGCACATAGTTCCTTGCTGGAGGTTTGGATTCTCTTGCTTTGCATGTTGGTCCTGCCTAGACGTGTTCCCTCAGAACTAACTTTGGAGCATTGCCATTATAATTTTTATAGGTTTTGGAGCTTGACAATTGCAGTCTTTTGACTTCTGTGTCCTTGGATCTTCCTCGCTTGCAAAACATAAGATTAGTACATTGTCGAAAGTAAGCATGCTCTTCCATTCCTCCATCTCACCATTTAAATCTTGAGAAGCATTCTTACCCTTTGGATGGTAAGAGGCTTGTTCTTGCTCTTTTTTGTTGAAGTAATATTATGTTCTTTTTGGTCTGCCCGCAGATTTGCTGATCTGAACTTACGAAGTATCATGCTATCATCTATAATGGTGTCTAATTGCCCAGCCCTTCATCGTATCAATATCACTTCCAATTCACTTCAAGTATGTTTAACCTTGCTCCTGTATATTCACTGTGCTTTCCTTCATTTTTCAGTGTAGCAACTCTTGTAATTTGTTTCTTGACTTGCAGAAATTAGCATTGCAGAAGCAGGAGAACCTAGCAACATTAGCATTACAGTGCCAAAGTTTGCAAGAAATGGACCTCACAGATTGTGAATCTTTGACTAATTCTATTTGTGATGTTTTTAGTGATGGTGGTGGATGCCCGAAGCTGAAATCATTGGTTCTTGATAATTGCGAGGTTTGTGAATTGCGATCTTTTTGCCCTTTTTGTTTATGCATTTGTGAAATCTGCCATGCTTTGGCATGTGCATGAAGAGGAAACATGGTATTTTAATGCTGTATTACTGCTATAATCTTTCACATGTTTTGCTCTCTTTTGGAGCATTCATTCTTATAAAGTAAGAATGATATTGGTGGTGTTACTGTATTAGAATTCCAATTCTTATGCCTACAATAAAGTGTTGTTTGCAGAGAAGATTTTCTGGATTGACGATGTTCTGTTATGATATCAGTCATAGGATATCTCAAGTTGTAAAAGTGGAATCATACTTTAGAACTATCATTTCAACATGACATATTGAGTGGAGGAGATGGTCCATATAACCAACCTTAACTAGTTTGGATTGTGACTTATTTTAGATGGGTTGTCATTTTCACCAATGACATTTGCTCAAGATGGAGCTCCACTATGAATTAGTTAGAACTAGTCACATGCTTCTAAACAATGCATCACTGATGCTGAGGACACTCTTTACAGAATTTGGATTGGACTTAAGGAATGCAAAGAGTGCAATTTGAAATCACTTGTGGGGAAAATTTGGGTTGTCAAAAATTTGGAATGACTTCTAATAATGTTCAGAGCAAGTAAATGTTGATAGGTGGACTTTTGAAGATTGGGCAGGGAGAAAGGGCTTGGCAGCTGAATTCTGATTTAAAAGATTCATCTTCTTAGTGAATTATTGGTCATGTGGTAATGCAATAAGTTCACCTTAAACTGTTTTTGTGATGAATAATGTTTTTTTCTCTGTTGGTTGTTCATTGGATGTTTGTGCCCAGGTAAATTGAGCTCTTACTTCCTGTTGAACATTTTCATGACATGGTTTTGGCTTATTGAGTGAAGCTTATGCAATTATTTCTGCAATTCTTGTGATATGTTTTTCCCTTTGACTGAGTGAATGATTTTACTTTCCAGAGTTTGACTGCTGTGCGATTCCGTAGCACTTCTTTAGTCAGTCTTTCCCTAGTTGGTTGCCATGCTATTACTGCTCTCGATCTGGCGTGCCCTTCTCTTGAGCTTGTTTGTTTGGATGGCTGTGATCATCTTGAGAAAGCATCATTTTGTCCAGTGAGTGGGAATCATTGGTGCAATTTTGTTCTGCTAAATAATGAGCAAGGTGTGTATTATGCTAAACAAAATTTATGGTAATCTGAAATATTCTGCCCCTTTTCAGGTTGCTCTCCGGTTACTCAATTTAGGAATATGTCCCAAACTGAACATGCTTAGCATTGAAGCACCATTCATGGTGTCCCTTGAGTTAAAAGGATGTGGTGTATTATCTGAAGCAACTATTAATTGTCCCCTCTTGACATCTCTGGACGCTTCATTTTGCAGGTCACAATGCTTTCTATTAGTTTTTTTTTTTGGCTGTCCCTTTCATCTCCTATGACTGACATCTGTGGTGTTTACATTCAGCCAACTCAAGGATGGCTGCTTGTCTGCAACCACTGCATCCTGCCCACTGATTGGGTCATTGATTTTGATGTCTTGCCCTTCTGTTGGCTCTGATGGACTATTTTCTTTGCGGCGACTTCCACATTTGACTGTGCTAGATTTGTCATACACTTTTTTGATGAATCTGGAGCCAGTGTTTGACTCTTGTTTGCAATTGAAGGTACTTGTGATTCCTCTTGCATATTTTTACAGATACCATGTAGTTCACTTCAATTTTGTAAAATTTGTACCTCTATAACCAATGAGCCTGTAGGTTAGTGGTACTCTTGCATAACTATGAGGGATGAGGTCGGATGTTCATCTCACCTTTTTTAATTGATTTCTAATAAAATCGGATCACACTGATAAAAAAATTGCACATTCAATGGATTAGCGAGATCTATTTTACTTTTCCATAAAAAACTTGCTTATGTAATTTGAACATTCCAAAGCTCATTTTGAACGAGCTAAACTTTTCTTGCTGAAACATGTTGAATTGCTTTGTGATTCAATTTCATGCTGTCTGAATATTCAAAAGATGAGCATCTGGAGAATGTTATGATTTTATCAACAACTTGATTTTTGCTTTGTTATTTTTCATTTTTTAAGCTGAGTGCATGTCCTTGGATGAACTAAGCATCTGGCTCGCTTTATTTTTTTCTTGTTGCATGGTTTGATGAATGGTTTGTGAAGTTGTGGGCCTTGCTGACTAAATATTTTTTACCTGTTCACTAAGGTACTAAAATTACAAGCATGCAAATACCTTACTGACACGTCATTAGAGCCTCTCTACAAGGATGGTGCTCTTCCAGCACTTCAGGAGTTGGACTTATCTTATGGCACCCTATGTCAATCTGCAATTGAAGAGCTTCTTGCTTGTTGTAGACACCTTACTCATTTGAGCTTGAATGGCTGTGCAAACATGCATGACCTGAATTGGGGATGCAGTGGTGTTCAGATTTATGAGTTCCCAAGCAAATTTAGCTCAGCTGCTCTGTTTTCAGATGAGAATCTTCCTGTGTCAACTGAGCAGCCAAATCGCTTATTGCAGAACCTCAACTGTGTTGGCTGTCCGAATATTAGGAAAGTTGCCATTCCACCAGTGGCCCGTTGTTTGCTTCTTTCTTCTCTAAATCTTTCTCTGTCCTCCAATTTGAAGGAAGTTGATGTTGTTTGTTTTAATTTGTGCTATCTCAATTTGAGGTACACTTATTACTCTCTGTTGATGTGTTTAATGTTCATTCGTATTAGTTTTATGCTTTTTTATATCTAATATCTTTGTTTTTGTATTTTGTTCAGCAATTGTTGCTCCTTGGAAATATTGAAGCTTGAGTGTCCAAGGTTGACTAGTCTTTTTCTTCAGGTATGGGCAATTCTGACTTTTAATGAGTTCTTGGATCTGGTCATTGTTTGTGCTTACCCATATCATAATTCAAGGGTAAAAGGACAAAAAGAGCATTTCTCTACTAAGTTGGATAATGTAGGACTGACCTTGAGCAAATAACATGGCTATTGACTTTCTTTTGCCTTAATTAGTTTGCTGGGTTTGGGGAAGCCCTCAATCTGGTGCCCACCGTTATTAGCTAGGAAAATATTGTGGTGCTGCTTTCACTATAGATGTATATACTGAACTATTTTTTAGGGAGAATCGCTCTCCTTTGGGAACTATGTATAAGAAAACCAGAGAGCCTCATTAATGCCAATCATGAGGATCACTTGTTTCTGGTTTGATGTGCAATTTTCCTCAGATTTTGATTCTTTGGCTGCCTTCTCTCCTGCAGGGGAGAGCATGCCCTAGCCATATCTATTGGCCAATTATCATTTTAGCTTTTAGGGACAACGCATCTGAAATTGCTCCCAATTAATACTGTTTTTGGTTCCTGTTTTAAACATCGCAGTCTTGCAATATTGATGAAGAAACTGTTGAGGCTGCCATATCTCAATGTGGCATGCTGGAGACTCTAGATGTACGTTTTTGTCCAAAGGTGAGATCAACATTTTATCTTATATATATCTTACATCTGAAATACAGTCTTGGATTTGTTTCTATTTATCGGGCTTCTTGTGTTACTTGAGTAATAAAGTTACTTAATGAATTCATCTGTGTTCTGACTTTCCCTAGATATGCTCAATAAGCATGGGCCAATTACGTGCAGCATGCCCGAGTTTGAAGCGTATCTTTAGCAGCCTGTGATGTGAATAATTTTCTTCCTTTTGTTTTTGTCATTCACAAGTGGTGATTCTATTTGACCTGAAGTAGCAACCTGTCGTTATATGATATCCACGATTCACACCTGTGTTGTAAATGTTCATCTATCTTATTGATGCTTGCTCCGAGTATATATAGGTTGTGTAGTAGCTGTTGTGCTGTTTCAATACAACAAATTTTCAATGTTTTAATGTTACGCTATTTGGAGAGTTTAATTTTGAAAAGGGATTTGTGGTTGTGACCACAGCTAGGATGGGGCTTGGACTCCTTTAGTTTTGTTTTACTTAAAAACCTTATTGTTATTTTTTTCCCTGTGGAGACTTGGGAAAGATATGGATATATTATTAGACTTGATTTGAACTTGATATCTATATATATGTGTATAATTCCACTATTCAACACATCCACTCTATTTAGTTTAATGTTGAATAATAAATAATACTGAAACAATAGAAACATGACCAGTATTAACCTTCGCCATCCAGAAGAAATAACCATGATTGGTACCAGTCATAAGATTGATTCCAGCTGTTTCAATGCTGGGGTCTAAATATTAACCTGTTAATCTTTTTCTGTGTTATGTAAGCATGCGCAATGGCCTTCCCTCTATCTAACACATCAGAACGGAGAGTTTGGAGAGGGACGGAAAGAGAGAGCATGAGAGGGAAGAACGTTCATTTGTACTATAGATATATATTGTCAAGGAGAAACAAATGAGTATTATGAGAAAGCAAGAATTTGTTACTCAAATGTTAAGCATCACTGCTATAATTATATTATTAACAAAAACTAATTAGAGGTTTTGTTGTTCGCTTTTGCACTGTGCTTTCTCTTACTAACCATGGTGGATTTCAATAGTGTTATTTTCCCGTTTTGATTGCTTTACTTTTTTAATTTCACATTGAAATTGCTATTTGAGATTTTCCATGATTTTCCCGTTTTTTCTCTTTGCTTATTCTTGCAAATTAAGGTTTTGATCACATTTTAGGATTTGAATGGAGATCAATTCAATGAGATACAATCTAAATTTCTAGCAAAAGAACTAAAAACTAGAAAAAATAGCATGGCTTTACTCAAATTTACTTGAAAAAAAAACATTGATCCTTTTAGTTTTGGAATTTCAAGTTTTGGTTTAAAATTTTATTTTATTAATGTTTCAATCCTTAAGTTTGAAAGAAATTAAAAGAAAACAAAAAGAGAGAAATTCATTGAAAAATAGAGGAGGAGAGAGTCGTCGGTTGGCTATATTTTGACAACCAAAAAAATCAATCTTGATGTCAGTAGTTTCTAGTGGATAAAAGAAGTGTTATTTAGATGTTTTTAATCTTCCATCTTGTTAAAAAAAATAGATCATGAATAAAAAATGTTTTTTTTTCTTTAGGATGATTTTATTGGTTTTTAATTGATTAAAGTTGGTTTGAGTTGAAAATTTGTTTATTGAGGTTTGTAGGATAATTTTTTTGAAGTGTTTTCAAATGAGAAAATACTTAAAAATGAGTTTTTGAAATCAAGAAGATGGGCTTGACTTTCCAACCACTTGATGTGGCTGGAGTTTTACTAGCGGACGACACATCATTTTCCATTGTAAGATAATACATTGTCTACTTCGTTTTTTTTTTTTTTGGAAAGTCAAGATGTCTAGTGTACGCGAGCCTAACCTTGCAAACCTACATACACCTAGCATTATTCATTTTGGGCTAAGAAAGCCAAGTCCACCCAAACTCAAACACATGGTCTCCTGAGGATTTTATGGTTTTTTTTTTTTTTTAAATTTCTTAACTTTTAATTAAAATTAACTAAAATGAAATAATTAAAAATATTTTCAGGACTTTTTTTATTAAATACCATTCAATTTTTACATTTTTTTCAAGTAAGATTACAATATCTTTTTATAATATTAACAGACGCTCTTTTTATACATTTCTTTTTAGTAGGTTGTGGTCTAATGCAACCTCATGTGAAATAAATGATGTAGAGATATGAACCATTCTCACCCTTTCTACCAAGGTTTGTGATTGTGTTGAAATCCTATCTTTGATAACAATAAATCCATGATCAACACTATTATTTTGTATATGAGTAAGTGAGATCTTGTCTAATATTAATCATTCTAACGCTTTCTTATAAGGAAACTAATTAGTTCTTGATGTTGTTTGTTATTGACTATTTTGTTGGTATGTACAACTTTCAGACCTATTTCTTAGTCAAGGTTTGTGGATGACATCAACTTTCCTTACCAAAATGTTTAGCATTTCTTTCTCCTAAACTAGTTTTTGGATAGTTGTGCTTGTTTCCATCTTCTTTCCATGTCTAGGATATTTGATAATATTGGGGAAGATCATCATCCTCTACATCATTGGATTTTGATGACTTTTGTTGTGACCATTGCTTATTTCAATCATTTTTATTGTCGAGTTACTACTTGCTTAATATTACCCTCTAAGTCCTCACTCTTTGAAATAATTGTGTGGCAAGTCGGCAATTATATACTTCATTATGAGGCATATCTTAATTGTTTAAACTATCCATTTAGCTTTCCTTTAATTTATGTATTTTTTTCAAATGCGCTAATCATGATCAACTCTAGTCTTTGTCGTGGTTGATTAACTCTTGTCTTTTACATCTCTCTCTTTCTAAAATGCACATCAAACTTGGGATTACCATTTTTGTAATGATCATTCACTTTCATCTATTTGTCTAAAAAATAGATATGTCTAGACTATAGAGCCCTTTTAATTTGGTTCTTGAAGACAACATAACTTTTAGTTTCATGTTTCCAAGAGCCATTCCAATTACAATAGTTCTTACCCTTAATTTTATTTGCAGTAAGGATAATATGATTTATAAAAAGCTTATTTCCTCACAAATAATTGGTCAAATATCTCTTTTGCCATTTTGATATTAAATTGCTTTCCTATATTCAACTACTTTGGTTTCATTTACATCTTTGGTGTCAGGTTTAACAATCTCTTTAGGATTTTTTAAATATTACAAACTCAAATAGTCTTTCATATTTGATTCTTGTGATTGATATAAGCTATTGCTATACCTCTTTAAACTCCCCATTAGAGTCCAAATTTGTCAATGAATGTGTACTCATGATATTATCTTAATAGCCAACAAGATAGGTTCCCTTTAATGACTTTTTTTTATGCCTATTTTGCTAGGATTTTCTTATAGCAAGCAACTTCATTAGTGAGGGTGTAGATGTCTAATTGTTTTGTTCCTATAAACCTCTTTTTTATATTCCACTGTAATCCCTTTAATAATAACTTTATGCACTAATGACTAGTTGTAGCTACAGTGCACTTAATTTTTAACATTTTAAAGCACATAACATAACTTCTTATAAACTTCATAAGATCTTAAACTATCTTAGATAAATTAGTAAATGTGAACTTTGGATTAGCCCTATAAAATTATTTATTTAAATGAGTTTCCATCTTTTCCAAACATTTATTCCAGTTAGGTGGCAATATGAAAAACTAGTAAAAAACTATCTTGGTTAATGATGAACCAAACAACCTTAGTTACAACAATTGTTTGGTTTTGTAGGAGAAAGTACTAATAATAATAATAATAATAATAATAATAATATAGGAAAGGTGAGGAATGGAAGGTGGTGATGGTGTTAAGTGTCTATTTCGAATAATGTTTGAACTAGAATTTTTTTAAAAATTATTTTTTTAATCATTTTGATGTACTGATATTAAAAATAAATTTTAAAAAATAAAAAATAAAAAATATATTATTTTAATAGATTTCTAAACAAAAAATATTTTAAAAAAAACTACAGTCTTTATCTCAAACACCTCTAAATATAGTTATGCCAACACTGTATTGGTGGATTGAGTTAACTTAGTTAGGTGTAAGAGGAAACAGATAAAGGAAACGAGGTCGTATCCGTTAGCTTGTCTCATTGTTTCTTTATGTCTCCATTTTACATGAGAGTAGATCAAAATTATATTTGTATAATATTGATAATATTATAATTGATAAAGTATTATAATTGTATTTATAATATTGATAATATTATAATTAGATCAAAATTTTATGCCATTTATAGTATTCAATTTTTCAATACATTCTCCAAATCAAGTTTTTACATTTAAATTGATAAAATTATATTTTTTTTGAATTCCAAAACTGCATTGATGAAAAATTTTCTCAAGTTTTCTCAAAATATTTTAAGAAATAAGATGTTTCAGAACTATTCAACAATTTAAATTTTAAAATATAAGTATGTTTTTTAAAATTAAAATTATATTCTTAAAATATAATAATTTTTAATTTGGATAGAAAAAATTGATTGGAGAACTTATTATGAAAATTGATATTATATAAGGATATAATAAATACAATTAAAAACATTTGGACATGGTGAAGACTTGTCCAGATATATAAAAAGTTTAATTAAGTCATTTGCCCATTTAAAATCCAATAGCTAGAAATTTTATTGATGTTATTTAATGATGATTTGTAGCCACATTCAGTAATTGTTCATAATCACGCATAGATAAAAAAATCAAGCATTCATTTTCTTTTATTAACACTTAAAAGCCATGATTTGATCAAAATATATTTGGACAGTCGAAAAAACCCTAGAATCTAAATGCATGAATATGTGTTATTTGTTGTAACCATTTTTGGGTCCCCACAATATAAAATAATAAAATACAAAAAAATTCAAAAAAATATATTACAAAAAAAATATAACAGTGAAAAATGCCAGAGCGCCATAAACATGCTAAAAAATTGTTTGAGGATTTTCAAAAATATAAAAATTATTTTTTGACAGTATATCATTGACTGATGAGAGCCCCGATGATAAAGAAAATTCAATTTGTGGAAGAAAAATGCAAAATCAGAAGTTTATGGACTCAATTAAATTTTATTAAAGGTTTAATTGCATTTATGAAGATTTTAATTGCAAAAAAAATTGATTTTGGAGTTAATTTGGGCTTTAATTAAGAAGAAATTAATTTGCTGGGGTCAAATTATAATTTTTTGGAAGTTAAATTGGTCAAATCAGGGGCTTAATTGCATAAATATTGAAGTTTAATGGCCAATTAGGGACTTAATTGAAGAAATCGAGACCAGGGACCAAAATGCAAAACGCGCGCGCAAATGGAGGGCCGAAATTTGAATCTGATGCTTTTGGCGCCTTTTCCTTTTAAATGAAACGGCGCGTTTTGACCAAAACGGCGCCGTTTCATTCACTGTTGCAAAAAAAAAAAAAAAAAAAAAAGAAGCCCAAAACGGCGCCGTTTTGACGGCACTGTAGGTCTTCTTCTTCCCCTGGACGCGCGAGGCAGGGGAAGAAGAAGATTTTCTTCTCCCTTTTCGCCTAACTTCTTTCCCCATTTCTACGCAATAAGACGCCCACCATTCGACGCCCACTTGCCTCCTTTTTATCCGTTGAACGGCTAGTGGAGGGGCGGCCAACAGTGGCCGCCCCACCACCATCCCCCCCCCTGTTTTTGCCTATAAAAACAGGGGAGGGGCACCGAAAAAAAAAAAAGAAAAGAAGAGAAAAGAGAGGAGAAGAGAAGAGAAGGGAGAGGCAGAGAGAAGAAAGCAGAAGGAGAAGAAAGCAGAAGAAGAAGCAGAGAAGAGAGTCACCGCAGGTAGCGTTTCCGTCGTTTTTTTTGTTCTGCATGCAGATTAATTAGCGAGTTACTGTGCTGTGCACAGTAACTCGCTAATTAATTCACGGTTACTGTGCATGTGCACAGTACCGGCAGATTAATTCTCTGGTTACTGTGCACACAGTAACCCCGGTTACTATGTGCACAGTAACCAGCCCATGCATTTGGGCCTTGTTCGGCCCAGCCCATGTAAAAGGGCCAGGTTTGGCCCAGCCCATGCAATTGGGCCTGATCCGGCCCATAAAAAAGAAAAAAAAAGAGAAAAAATATTATTGTTTTAAAAAAAATATTTATGATGTTCCCATTTTTTATTTATGTTATTTTTATTAATATCGGGTAGTATTTTTGTGTCGTAAAAAATACAAATCGGGTATTACAATATCCGGTTTTTGTCACAAACTTCCAAAAAATATAAAAAATTTAAAAAAAACATTTTTGTGCATACGGCCAAATGTCTCAAATCTAAAAAATCATATCGTATTTTTTCATATGTCAAAAAAACAATATTAGCATGCATTTTAGCTTTAATAACCAGTTTATTAAAGTCAAGAGAATATTGGCCAAAATTTCAAAAACAACAAAAATTTTATTTTGTTTGTCTCTTAGTATCCAGGGTATGACATTACACGTAATGCATATTCTGGATATTTAATTCTTTTTCGGACAATAGAACCCGGGGTATGACATTACATGTAATGCGTATTCCGAACAATAATAAACCACAACATGATCTTATATTTTATCAGACATTAAAACAATGCAGCCTACCTTAGGTAGGGCGTAGTTGGGGTGCTAATACCTTCCCTTTACGCAACCAGTCTCCGTACCCGATCTCTAAAGACCAGTTAAGGTTCCTAGTAACCAGAATACTAGGTGGCGACTCCCATTCCAATTTTTCACTTGTAGAGACAAGAATTTCCTTGTCTCTCCTTATTTTTCCAGGGATCAATTATTCTGATTTTTCCTTGAGGGTGGACGATCGCCGCGCCGCCGCACACGTGCGACAGAATGGCGACTCCACTGGGGATCTTGTGGGCTAAGCTTTGTTTTTGTCTGATTTATTGTGTTTTTTGTTGTGGTTTGCGTGTTTATTTTTAAATATGCATTTCCTTTATTTATTTCTCACGCGCTTTAATTTTGTACATATTTGTTCATGCATTGTATAGAACTGCCTCATGTATCACATGCTTTATATTTGTCAAGCACACACAAGCTTCTAAGTTAAGTGGGGAATTAACGATCTGCCTTATGACTATTGGTCGGGTTCAGATGCGTGAAACACCCAACTCATATCTGAGTGCCTGCTTGGTAATGGTGGGCATACGTGTCTTAACTGTTCTTTGCAACGCCCCCATACTGCCTTTACGAAGGACGTCACTGGGCAGATATGAGACCCTTTTGAGACCAGGTAGAAAACCTATGCATGAATAGACGCTGTCTTTAGTTTGTATGCGTTATTATCTTTCTTTACAGAATATGTCATACAAAAAAAAAAAAACAAAAAAACAAAAAAACCATGTCACCCTTGAAGGGCAAGTGCATCATATAAATTACATGTTCATACATTTAACATGCATACATGACAGATTGAAATATAGGTCCCCAAAAAGTCTACAACACCCGACTTCGAGCAAGAAACATGGAAGATGAAGAGCGTGCTCAACGTGAAGCCTATTTGCACGACGAGTTGGAGTCTCTGAAAATAAGTGTGGCTCACCTCACTAGCTTACTCAAGCAAACACTAAGACATACCTCTGATGAAGGTCCTTCTAATCGACCGATCACCTTTGATCCGGCTCCTACTACAGTTCAGCCTGAGGAAAGAATGAGTGAACATGGTCAAGAACCTCAGCAAAATCCAACATTTGTGCAGTCAACGACACCTGCACCATCCCCAACAGTCGTGAAGGCATCTGCTAATGAGTCCCACGAGGCTAAGTCATCTGATAGCATTGATCAAGCTAAGATAGAGGCGCTGGAAGCCAGACTTAAAGCCATTGAAGGGATAGACTTATATGACCCGGTCCGAGCAGCAGAGATGTGTTTGGTCCCAAATGTGGTTATCCCAAAGAAATTTCGTGTTCCTGAATTCATCAAATACAGTGGAACACAATGTCCCATGACCCATCTCAGGTCCTACTGCAATAAAATGGCTGAGGTAGTACATGATGAAAAACTACTAATTGCACTTTTTCCAAGACAGTTTAAGTGGGGCAACTTTGAGTTGGTACATGAGATTGGATAACACAAAAATTCACAACTGGAAAGATCTTGTGGATGCTTTCGTCAAGCAATACAAGTACAACATGGACATTGCGCCCGACAGAACCAGTTTGTCCAATATAGAGAAAAAGGATAAAGAAAGCATAAGGGAATATGCTCAAAGATGGCGAGAATTAGCTGCTCAAGTACATCCCCCACTTCTGGACAAAGAGATGGTCTCTTTATTTGCCAACACACTTAAAGCACCATATTACGAACATATGATGGGTAGTTCAGCCCAACAATTCACTGATGCTGTGATAGTGTGTGAACGCATAGAGCAAGGTGTTAAAAGTGGTAGAATTGCTGCACCAATCGAGAAAAGAGGCGTCGAAAGAAAAGAGGTTCACCATGTTGAAGATGGCTACATGGGTCAAACAAATACATCCCGAAATTACCATACTCCATCCCAAATTGCCAACATCAAAAAACCTGAACCCCAAAACTTTCAAGCCAAAAGCCAAATTGGAAATTTCCAAAGGGTTCAAGAACAACTACCTCCACTACCGTTACCCCTGAATGAGATGTATCAAAAGCTATTGAGCATCGGGCAAATAGCTCCTGAACCTCTAACACCTCTGCAGCCACCTTATCCTAATTGGTACAAGCCAGAACTCAATTGTGAATACCATGCCGGTATTACTGGGCATAGCATCTATACCTGCAACGCCTTCAAGAGAAAGCTTCTGCAATTAATCAAGGCTGGGTGGATAGAATTGGAAGATGCCCCCAATGTGAATACGAACCCGTTGCCTAATCATGCTTGAAGCATATTAGGATGGAATATTTGGGGAATTGGAAAGCATCAATGGTCCAGCATGATAGCTTGAATTTTGTGGAACTCAACCTTGGACCGTGGTGTTGTTCCGCATTGTCTTTGAGTCCTCTACGCAGAGCTTTTGAGAGGAGGTTTAGCCTATGAACAGATTCACCAAAGCCTGCCTTGTTATTGCCTTTTGTTAATGCTTTTGAACAAGACTTTCTCTGTTAATGAGCTTTTCTTGTGAAATAAGATCATGTGTTTTCTTGTGTTCACATCACACTCTTCTTTGTTGTTATTCCATGTAAATAACATTTTGAGCGCAACTTTGCTCACAACACTACAACATGAAGAATCCTTTGGTTTTCCTTTCTTCCAAACCCATACATTAATCTCATATGTTTTCAAGGATATTTTTTTTTTGGGACCTCCAAGGTGAGTACAAAAACAAAAATCGTGTTGATATTTGTCCAAAACAAATGCATTTTGAAAATTCAAGTGATTCCTTAAATAGGTACACATATACCTAGAAAACTTGAAAGAAAAAAAGACAACAAAGATAAACAACACTATGAGGTGACTCAAAAGCTGAGTTTTATTTGATTGAATAAATCATTTGGCATACGCACATGAAGCAAGACCTATCGATCCTCACTGCAGTGCATTTGAGATGAAGAAAGGCCATCTTTGATAATCCTTTCACAAGACTGAAATATATCCTTTGCAGTCCCATGTTGAGCCTAGTAGTATTTTTTGGAAATAACCTTGACTAGGATCACACCCCACACTGGGGGGCAAAATAAGAGAGTGTTGTTTTTATCATCCAGACAAAGCAGTGAAGATGGGTGCTGGAATTGATCATGTAATGTTTCATCTTTTACTGTGAAACAGTGAAGATAAATACTGTGATTGGTTAAAAGATTTGAGCTTCTCATAAAAACAACTGATATGATTGTGCTCAACGAAACAAAAACGAAGAAAACAAAGAGAAAAAGCCCAAACCCGACACTAGGGGGCAGGACAACTCAGTTTGAAAAAACAGCAAATCCAAAAGACAAAAGGTCAGGAAACAAGCACAAGTGATCCTTAGTCTTGAAATCCCTTAAACACCTTTTGAGCCTGCAACATATCCATTTTCTTCATAACCAATAGCCAAAGCCTACATTACATACATGATAAAGCCCTTTCTGATCAAAGGCAAGTAATCTGAATCGGTATGCAGTGCTTTCTCGTGCGAGTCAAATCATTATTCATGCAAATAAAATAAATGCTTTGAATTATTTCGGTTCTCAATAACCCTCAAATTGAAATTTCAACCTTTTGTGACCAACCAGATGTCACTTCATCTTTAAACCAAAAGCAAAAAGCTTTCATCACTTTAAGAAACCTGTCCATAGGAATCACTTGAATTTTTGAGAACAAGTTTATTTTGAACCAATATCAAAATCATTTTTGTGATTGGAATAACTTGGAAGTTCCAAAAATTTTGCATGAAAACATTTCATTGTACAAAAAAACCCAAACCTACTTTCACATATCCTCACCCCAAACTAAACCCAAGTTGAACACTTGGGGGGCATGATCAAGCTGGGGGGCAGTCAAAAACACATGGTAGGGCTGGCTCCATGATTCCTGTTCTAAGGAAAATATCGGGCAAAATTGGTAACTCTTGAGATAAAGGGTGAAGGACAAAGATGTATGATGACATCAAACCCTTCCCAGAGGTCAAGATCACAATATGTAACCCGAGTAAGCAGAAGTGGAAAAGCCATCGAAGTTTACTACCAACATTACAACTTTTGATAGAAAAAAAGACACCATGAAGAAATGGGGGCCTATATTTCTCAGGTAAGTATACATGCATATCAATCATAATGGCATTTTGCTTTTTTAACATTGACAATCATTGTTTCAACATCAACTTTTGGGTAGTGCGTTTTATAACCCTACCTCCTTTTGAGTGCGCCTTTGAGCCCTCACCTTCTTTGGAGTGCGCCTTTGAGCCCTCACTTCCATTTTGAGTGCGCCTTTAAGCCCTCATCCTTTCGGTAGTGCGTTTTCTAACCTTACCTCCCTTTGAGTGCGCCTTTGAGCCCTCACCGCCTTTTGAGTGCGCCTTTGAGCCCTCACCTCTATTTTGAGTGCGCCTTTGAGCCCTCATCCCTTTGGTAGTGCGTTTTCTAACCCTACCTCCGTTTGAGTGTGCCTTTGAGCCCTCACCTCCGTTTGAGTGCGCCTTTGAGCCCTCACCTCCATTTTGAGTGCGCCTTTGAGCCCTCATCCCTTTGGTAGTGCGTTTTCTAACCCTACCTCCGTTGAGTGCGCCTTTGAGCCCTCGCCTTCATTTTGAGCGCGCCTTTGAGCCCTCATCCATTTGGTAGTGCGTTTTCTAACTCTACCTCCGTTTGAGTGCGCCATTGAGCCCTCACCTCCGTTTGAGTGTGCCTTTGAGCCCTCACCTCCATTTTGAGTGCGCCTTTGAGCCGTCATCCCTTGGGTAGTGCGTTTTCTAACCCTACCTCCCTTTGAGTGCGCCTTTGAGCCCTCAACTCCTTTGGTAGTGCGTTTTTCTAACCCTACCTCTTTTCGAGTGTGCCTTTAAGCCCTCGCCATCCAATTCTTCATATTTTTTCCATCTGGGTAGGTCACCCATTACAATGAGACCACTCTTTACTTTTATGTTTGGGCAGGTCGCCCATGAAAATAGACCAATGTCAGCGTAAGTGTGTGGGCTGGTCGCCCCTGAAAATAGACCACCTTAAGTATGTGTTGGGCAGCTCGCCCGTGAAAATATACCATCTTTCTTCAAAAACAAAGGGTTTGAACACACAGGTTTTTGGTTCTGGTTAGAGGGGATTGCCGAAAGGAATCTCAGTCTATCCCAACCACACACAAGATTTTGGTTCTAGTTAGAGGGGATTGCCGAAAGCAATCTCAGTCTATCCCAACCGCACAGAGGATTTTGGTTCTGGTTAGAGGGGATTGCCGAAAGGAATCTCAGTCTATCCCAACCACACACAGGATTTTGGTTCTGGTTAGAGGGGATTGCCGAAAGGAATCTCAGTCTATCCCAACCAAACAAGATTTTGGTTCTGGTTAGAGGGGATTGCCGAAAGGAATCTCAGTCTATCCCAACCACACACAGGATTTTGGTTCTGGTTAGAGGGGATTGCCGAAAGGAATCTCAGTCTATCTTAACCACACACACATAATATTTAAGTTTCGGGTTAAAGGGAATTGGCGAAAGGAATCTCAGTTTAGCCCAACCACACACAGGGCTTTGGGTCCAGTTGAAGTTTTAGGTCAATCAAATTTTGAGACGACCCGTTTCGGAAAACCAACTTTGTTTTATCTTTACAACACTTACTATGCACAAATCTTTGCTCCGTAAGCATTGTAAAGAGGGGGGCAACTGTTGTAACCCATTTTTGGGTCCCCACATATAAAATAATAAAATACAAAAAAATTCAAAAAAAATATATTACAAAAAAAATATAACAGTGAAAAATGCCAGAGCGCCATAAACATGCTAAAAAAATTGTTTGAGGATTTTCAAAAATATAAAAATTATTTTTTGACAGTATATCATTGACTGATGAGAGCCCCGATGATAAAGAAAATTCAATTTGTGGAAGAAAAATGCAAAATCAGAAGTTTATGGACTCAATTAAATTTTATTAAAGGTTTAATTGCATTTATGAAGATTTTAATTGCAAAAAAAATTGATTTTGGAGTTAATTTGGGCTTTAATTAGAAGAAATTAATTTGCTGGGGTCAAATTATAATTTTTGGAAGTTAAATTGGTCAAATCAGGGGCTTAATTGCATAAATATTGAAGTTTAATGGCCAATTAGGGACTTAATTGAAGAAATCCGAGACCAGGGACCAAAATGCAAAACGCGCGCAAATGGAGGGCCGAAATTTGAATCTGATGCTTTTGGCGCCTTTTCCTTTTAAATGAAACGGCGCGTTTTGACCAAAACGGCGCCGTTTCATTCACTGTTGCAAAAAAAAAAAAAAAAAAAAAGAAGCCCAAAACGGCGCCGTTTTGACGGCACTGTAGGTCTTCTTCTTCCCCTGGACGCGCGAGGCAGGGGAAGAAGAAGATTTTCTTCTCCCTTTTCGCCTAACTTCTTTCCCCATTTCTACGCAATAAGACGCCCACCATTCGACGCCCACTTGCCTCCTTTTTATCCGTTGAACGGCTAGTGGAGGGGCGGCCAACAGTGGCCGCCCCACCACCATCCCCCCCCTGTTTTTGCCTATAAAAACAGGGGAGGGGCACCGAAAAAAAAAAAAAGAAAAGAAGAGAAAAGAGAGGAGAAGAGAAGAGAAGGGAGAGGCAGAGAGAAGAAAGCAGAAGGAGAAGAAAGCAGAAGAAGAAGCAGAGAAGAGAGTCACCGCAGGTAGCGTTTCCGTCGTTTTTTTTGTTCTGCATGCAGATTAATTAGCGAGTTACTGTGCTGTGCACAGTAACTCGCTAATTAATTCACGGTTACTGTGCATGTGCACAGTACCGGCAGATTAATTCTCTGGTTACTGTGCACACAGTAACCCCGGTTACTATGTGCACAGTAACCAGCCCATGCATTTGGGCCTTGTTCGGCCCAGCCCATGTAAAAGGGCCAGGTTTGGCCCAGCCCATGCAATTGGGCCTGATCCGGCCCATAAAAAAAGAAAAAAAAAAGAGAAAAAATATTATTGTTTTAAAAAAAATATTTATGATGTTCCCATTTTTTATTTATGTTATTTTTATTAATATCGGGTAGTATTTTTGTGTCGTAAAAAATACAAATCGGGTATTACAATATCCGGTTTTTGTCACAAACTTCCAAAAAATATAAAAAAATTTAAAAAAACATTTTTGTGCATACGGCCAAATGTCTCAAATCTAAAAAATCATATCGTATTTTTCATATGTCAAAAAAAACAATATTTAGCATGCATTTTAGCTTTAATAACCAGTTTATTAAAGTCAAGAGAATATTGGCCAAAATTTCAAAAACAACAAAAATTTTATTTTGTTTGTCTCTTAGTATCCAGGGTATGACATTACACGTAATGCATATTCTGGATATTTAATTCTTTTTCGGACAATAGAACCCGGGGTATGACATTACATGTAATGCGTATTCCGAACAATAATAAACCACAACATGATCTTATATTTTATCAGACATTAAAACAATGCAGCCTACCTTAGGTAGGGCGTAGTTGGGGTGCTAATACCTTCCCTTTACGCAACCAGTCTCCGTACCCGATCTCTAAAGACCAGTTAAGGTTCCTAGTAACCAGAATACTAGGTGGCGACTCCCATTCCAATTTTTCACTTGTAGAGACAAGAATTTCCTTGTCTCTCCTTATTTTTCCAGGGATCAATTATTCTGATTTTTCCTTGAGGGTGGACGATCGCCGCGCCGCCGCACACGTGCGACAGATTGATGCATTTTAATCTACATTATTTGCTAAATATGATAAGCTAACATGTTTGTGCCAACAATTAACCTAAAACAGCTCCAAAACAAGAGGTTAAAGCAAAGTTCATGTAATGAACATGAATCTAGAATTTGAAAAATTTCCAGAAATTAATGAACTACTACCAAAACCTAGATTTTATCTTTTAGGCATTTGAACACACTACTTTTTGTCCTCATAAATCACATTATCAATACCAAGCATAGTTGAATCCAAAGAGCTAACAAATAACATCAAATTATCAATAACATGCATGGAGTTTGAATTCCTAAAACTACTAAATCTTATTTAGCCTACATATCTATGCAATTTGGATTCAAAATTAGTTTTCTAAACATATTTTGGTCATGAACAAGCCTTTAAAACAAAGGATCAACAATATTGCTTCATAATGCATTAATTAAACAAAACAAAACAAATAAACAAATATTATTTTTATCAAAACTAACCTAACTCGAAAGCTTTTGTCGCATTAAAAACACCAAACACACTTTAATAACAAACATCAAATCGTAGAATCAAAATCATAGTAACAAAAAAAAAAAAAAACACAACCCTTACTCTTTAAACATCACCTTATTTACAAACATAAATGTAGATAAAATGAAAACCGAAATACCCTCAAGCAAGCCATATGGACTCTACTGAGGTTAGAAAATATACTTTTGAAACCCTAGAATGACCACTGTCTTCTTTGCTCTTTTTTGTAAGGTTTTATTTCCACAAACTTAATGCCTTTTCAAAGCTGAATCAACCCTTATGTTAGGCTCGTAAATCTTCGAAACTAGGGTATTTTATCAATATTTCTCTCCTCCTTTTCTCTCATTTTTTCCTCCTTCTAGCTCTAATTTTCAAGGGTTATTTATAGGGTTTTGCTATGATTTTTTTTACTGAATTCAATAAAAAATTGATCATGATTAATCATAATAGAAGGGTTTTGGACAAAAAAAACAATAGCTAGAAGCTCTAAACTAGACTGGTTTTGCAGATGTGGTTTTGCCAAACTTGTAAACAATAAGCTATTTTTTAGCTTTTTTATTTTGAGACAAATATCATCAACTTTTGATAAGAACCTATTGATAAAGTTTTAATTGTAAACACATGAAAAAAATTAGTGGTTTTGCAAAATGGATGTCATAGTCATGACTGACTGGATTGACCACTTTCAAGGCCTCGTCGGAGTAACTCCGATGTCAAGTTGCATAAGACCACCTGAAGTTGGTTACAAAGGTGCACACCTTTCATTTGGATCCAACTTTACATAATTTGGATATATGTAGCTTCACATTTATTCATCCAAATATGCCAGCTTGATCATCCCAGAATTTGAAAATACAAGGAAAGCAAATTGGGGATAAGATGTTAGAGACTTTTATGAAAGAATTAGGGTGTAAACGTCCAATTTTGATGGGTATGGGATTATAGAGGGGGTATTTCTTAGTTGAATGGTGGTGGTTAAAGCCTCTGAGATGGTCGGAAACGCCCCATTCATTTACTTAAAGATGCATACTCAACCAGCTAAAATTGTCAAGCAAGAAGATGAACAATGGTTGAGCAACACCTCATATATGTTAAACCCTAGAAATTAGAGTTTTTGAATTTGGGATTTGGCTAATTTAAATTTGGTCCTTGCTTTTCCAATTCATTTTAATTACACTTGCCATTGTTTTTCAACTTTTAATTGCATGGAATTGCACACTTGTCAAATTCAAATGTCACCTTTAAAGTTCAATGCCTTTTACAAATAAGTCTTTGATTTTTAATTTTTTTAATTTCATCCTTAATTGACTACCAAAATTTCAATTCCTTTCAATTTGGCCTCTAATTTCATCAATTTCTACCCTTGAAATTGTGTGCCATTTAGAAGTTGGTCCTTGGTTTTGGAAATATACAATTAAGTCCTTAAATGACCTTTAAATGTTATTTTTTTTACAATTAAACCCTTAATTAACCAATTAAACCTTTCAAAGTCTAACTTCAATTCTCAAACTTTAATTCCTTCCAATTAACACCCAAATTAACTCCAAAAACTTATTTTTCTTAAAATTAAGTCCTTAATAAAATTAATTAAGCCTTCCAAAATTCTCATTGAGTCTTTACCCATCTAAATTTGTGTTTCTTTACCCCAGATAAAATATTTTATCAGTCAGAATTAGGTTGCTAATTTTTCCAATCCTATACATTTTATTCATCCAACTTTTCACTTGTCATCTTGGTCCTTACCACCAATATTGGGCAATCTTCCAGGCTTTCTTCATATATATTCTCTTATATTTTTTTTATGTATTTTTTTATGAATAGTAAAAAATGGGTAACAACAGATGCATCTTCTTTATAATGCTTATGAAGCAAAATCTCATCAAAGTTTTGCATAGTAAGCTTGTAAAGAAAAAATGTTTATCTGATTTGTTGGTTGATTTACTCATCTAAAGACCTTTTTTTTTTTTTTTACAAAAAATGATCTCATTATCACGGGTAACCTGCCCTTTATAAAATTAAAAAAGATTAGTCTATTTTCATGGGCAACCTGTTTAGTTTGAAATTAAAAAATTGACATATTTTCACAGGCAATTTACCCTTTTCAAACTCTAAAAAGAATTTCAATAAGCGTACATGCTTTCCTGAAATCGATCTATTTTCACAGGTGACGTGCCCATTTTAAAATCCAAAAATTGACTTGTTTTCATAAGCGAACTACCACTTTTAAATCCCAAAATGAATTCCAAAAGACACCTATACTTTTCTAAAATTGATTTATTTTCACGGATGACCTACCCATTTGAAATTAAATAAATTAAAATAGGATGATTAATCAAGTTTTTTTTGGCTTTGAATAATTACTTTTAGGCTGGGTTGTCGAAAATCATATGTCGTCTAAGTGTTCAATCTCTAATTGTAATTCACACAAACCACTTGTGAGAAATATCTTTTCTTTTATGTTTTGGTGTTTCTATATTTTACCATACTCTTAGAAAATAAGAGGTATATTTTTTTATATATAGAAAAACCTAAAAAATCATATAAATGGAAAAGCATCAATGTTCCCCTTAAATAATATCACGTGTATTATTTTAGGCTAATTTTAGAAATTTATTCAATTAAGTCTTTACTTAATTATTTATAAATCTAGAATTGTAATCCCTTATATTAATTATACTTTAGTCTTTAGCTTTTAAAACTTATTCACAATTAAGTCCCACTTGATTAATCATCCTATTTTAATTTATAACCAATAATTCTTATATTTATGACTCATTAGGTTCTCTAATAAATAAGCCCAAATATAAATCATAATCCTAAATAAAATAGGATTAATTAAATTAAACAAATTAATTTGTTATCAATTCAATAATTGATTGATTTATATTTGAAGATTAAATACAATGTCAAGCAACGTGCTATGATCTCCCGAATATTAAGAAAGTCATAAGTGATTTAACTTAATCTTTTAGTGATTAATTTCTCAGTGTAATTATTATCCTTCATTAATAATGTTCGGATTTAGACATTATAATATGTAATATGTCTGCTTTGTTAAATCATTTTAGTTCTCAACACTCTAGTCATTGATTATTTGAATTATATTTGAAACTCTTTTCAAATCTCATTCCACCTTAGTCAAGGATTTCACAATCTATGTTATTTGATAATAGATGGAATATCTTTCCTAGTTAACCTATGGTGATGAATCCTTTGTTAATTACTCAAATATCTTTATATAGTTTATGTTATACCTAATATCTACATGTTTGTTATTCTTGATTAGGACAGCATGTAGTTAAGATCAAAGCATAACACTCTCTATATAAGATAATTTAGTGATCTCAAGTCTAAGAATCACTTAAACAACTATCACGCGAGCTTTTTCATAGCCTTTTCACAGGTTTTATTTATTATTAATAAAAGCTTTCATTATTAATATAAAGAAAGCTTTTATTAATAATAAATATGTTTTACATTAATAAAACTAGTATTATATATAATCAATCGATTGGCTACAAAGTATATTCACTTACACTCGTATGGCGACATGACATGCATATTCTTCCCATTCTTTGCTTTCTAAATGTAATTTGTTCCTATTCCACTAGCTAATTACATGATGTCGTGTTGGTTGCTAATGTTTCACTACTGCATATAGTTCCAAACTTTTTTCTTTTTTCAACTCTATTTGGTTAATGTTAAATCTTACTTCATTACACATTAGATATCATTTTTATAAGCTGAGAGTTTTTTCTAACCACACATATAGGTTTTTTACCTTTTTATGCATATGATAATTACAAAAATTTTCTTTAGAAGACGCATATGCTAATTACATTAATCATGCTTCTTTCTATTGTATAATTAATGTGATTAGCATATGCATCTTCTAAAAAAAAGTTTTGTAATTTTTGTATTAATCATGGCTCACATCTTTGCAATCATAAGCTAGAAAGATTGAAGATGGATGAATGATTATGTTCTTAACAATATTGAGGTCGATAACAAGGAAGTTGACCTCGTCTGTCAATCCTTTAAACTTGAAGCTTGAGAGGGAGAGACTTGCATTTTTTACTCTTTCTCCTTTCATGTCGAAAACAATAAATTTATACATTTATAATAATTAATACCATCAAAATAATAACTTTTTACCCCTTTTAACATTTAAAATTCATCTCCTTCTTTGTATTCATACCCTTAACCACCCTATAGGAGAGCTCGCGTACATCAATGGCTAACAAACACTAAAAAGTATAGTAAAAGTGGTGTTTGAAATTGAAACCAAAAGCTCATTTTGGTCCTCTTATTTTTAGAATTGTTGGTTATTGGGTTAGGCATGGTTCGCCCATGATGGATGGGCCTGGTCCAAGTTATTAGAGAAGCTACTAAAGGAAGTAACCGCCTTCTCTAATAATATATAAAGGGACATAACCCATATGGAATGACAACTTTTCATTATTGAAAGAACATAGTTCTCTCTTTCTCTTCTCCCATCTTAACTCTTTGTATTAACTTAAAAAGATTTACAAAGACGTTCCTACTGTGGAATATCACTTTGGTTCTAATAATTGAAGTGGCACTGAAGTAATTGATCCAGGAATAAGAAAGCGAATTCTCACAATTAAGTTTTCCTTTCCGATCTACATTGGTATCAGAGCTATGGTTTTTAATATTGCTTTTATGCAGTATATCAATTATTACATGAACGATAGATGTAAATTTTGTGTTAAAAGATTACTTCCATTAAGAATTTTGAATTTACAAAATTTTATGAAGTAATTTAGTTATGAGTTTGTCTTTTCTATAATTAATTAGAAAAGATTTTTTGCATGGTAGTTGTATAATTTTATTATCAATTCATGTGTAAATTGATGACAAAACTGGAGATTGGAACGTTTCTATTTCCATTTCCAATTGACTACAATTGCAGTAGTCAATTGGAGTCATTTGGCAGTTAATTAATTGTCATTTGACAGTTATTAAAAAAAAAAGTGACCACACATTGTAACTGCCATTTGACAGTTGTAAACAAAATGGAAGAACACATCTCTTGATGTGTAACTACCATTCGGTGGTTTATAAATTAATATATATAAAGTTAAACACATCTTTTAAAACATGTGTGGCAATTAATATATATTAATAATTATTAATATTAAGAATAATATTAAGACAATTAATATTTTTTTGTTAATATAAATTGTCAAATGTGGAGTAATTTATTTATTGTTAAAATAAATTGCTTAATTTCTGTATTTTTCTTTCATATATAATGAGACATGCCTTAATTAAATATTAAGTATAATATTTATGTGCTTTTGGAATATTTTGTTGTAGTGGATAGGTAACAACAAATTGATCATTTATTGGGCTATGCCTTTAATCCTGTTCACAAAATTCGAGAGCACATTGATTATATGTATCATTGGATGATTAGACTAGCAATAAGTGGTGGTTTTACGAATTCTACATGGAACATCAAATGTTAATCGTTCTTAATTATCTACCCGAGGAATGGATACTGGTGCGACTATCGTTGGAATATAGGCCGGAATCCTTAGATTTCAACAATCTTGCAGATGAAATGCTGCTTGAGAGGGAACGTCAATATACCGAAAAGGGTATACGACGCATTGGAAGAAGCGCAGGTCGTTTGGATACTGCTACTAAATTCATTTCATGGTTTAAGGAGAATGAACTTGGAGGAGATGACTTTGATGAAGTGGATGACGTAATTGGAGACCCTACTTATGTGCCTAAAATATAAAATAATTCTGAAATGTATTATTCTTAATATTGTATTTTTTAAAAGATGATTGGTTGTTTAATTGTGAATTGAATATTTTATGTAATTTAAGTTTAATTACATTATATGCATATATATGATAATATTTGCAACCTGATTAGTGGGAGTTGTTAGTTGAAACTAATAACTATAATTTTGCACTCTTTTAAATTTCCAATAATAATTAGACCATACAAATAGAAATTGATTAAGTGTTTAACATTCTTTTCATTTCTATTATATGTGTTAGATTATTATTTGTTTAATTTAGAATGGAGTGGCAAAATATATCAATTAAATTGTACTAGATACTAATATTTGTAATTGTTGTCAATAGCGTTTAATATGGCTGCATCTAAGAGTAATATTGATGATTTGAACCATGGAGACAAACTAAATGAAAAGAATTACGATGTTTGGCATTGTAAGATTGAGTATCTCCTGGAAGAGCAAGAAATGCTGCAAACAATCACACAACCGATGACTGAACCTGAGCAAGGAAACACTACTCAACACAAGCTTGATATGGACGCATATTAAACTTATAAGTGCAAAGATCGTGTAGCTTGTATTTTGATGTTGAGCAGCATGAGAAATGATATTATGCTGCATTTTGAAAGGCATCGTTCAGCTCAATCTGTTTGGGATGCAATGAAGATTCAGTATGGAGGAACCTCCACTATTAAACTTCATTAGTTAACCCTCAAATTCGATGGTTATAAGAAGTGCCAAAATCAAACGATGAGGTAGCATCTTACAATCATGTCTAACATGATCAGTGAATTAAGGGGTGTTGGGCATAAAATGACTGATGAACAACAAGTCCAAGTAGTTATCCGCTCTTTGCCAAGTAATTGGGAACACATGCATGTTAACCTTACCTATAATGACAACATTAAGACATTTGACGATGTTGCTCGTCATGTCGAGCCTGAAGAAGATCAACTTCATGCTGAAAAGCCTATTAATGAGGCTTTTATATCTGAGACAAAGATGCGTGGAGCATATGGCTCTAAATATAAAAGGGGTAAGGCTAAAGGTCTCAAATATGGTAAGAGAGGAATAGAAGCAAGTACTAGTGGACATAAACGCAAGCGTGGGAAACACGGCGGTAAGAAAGGCAAGAATATGAATTGTTTTCAATTATGGTAAACCTGGTCATTTTGCTCATGATTACACTGAGCCAAAGGTAATGTTTAACCACAATCATCCCTCTAACTTATATGTTAGTAGTTGTTTAATGCTTGCTGAATCAGTTCTTTTTTTTTACTGTAGATTTAGAAGCAACCGACCACATAGCAAGGGATCAAATTGCCTTTGTGGAATTTTATCGAATTCAAAAGGGAAGTAGATACATATACATGGGTAATAATGTTTCCGCTGCTGTGCTTGGGATCAATACTTGCAAACTAGATTTGCGGGGCGGTCGCACACTTTATCTTCATGATGTACTCTACGCTCCAGAAGTTCGACGAAATCTTGTGTCTGTTTTTGTTGTTCTTGCTTTACTCTAATTGGGCTTTAATCTTACGTTTGTTGGTTGTTGTGTAAAAATACATCTGGATAATGTTTTTTATGGTTCTGGTTTTGTATTAAATGGTTTTATGGTGTTAGACACCGTTAATGTATCTATTAATAATGATGCTTCAATTTATGTTGTTCAAAATTCAAGCATTATTAATGATAGTAATATCATAACTTGGCATGCTAGATTAGTACACATTAGGCAAGATCGATTACATAAATTAGCAAGAGCTGGTCTTTTAGGATCACTTACCAAAGAAGAATTGCCTGTTTGTGAGCATTGCCTTATTGTAAAAGCAACTAGATTACCATTTGGCAAAGTTAAAAGAACTAGTAGTCCATTACAGCTTATTCATTCAAACATTTGTGGCCTAATGAATGTGAGAGCAAGACATGGAGGAAATTATTTCATCACATTTATAGATGATTTTACACGGTTTGGTCATGTTTATTTGATCTCACATAAGTTTGAAGCATTGAATTGCTTCATTCGATACACCAAATTGGTGGAGAATAAACTAATTATCAAGATCAAAGCTTTAAGAACTGATCGAGGTTGTGAATATCTATCTGAACAATTTAAAAAATTTTATGATGAAAAGGGTATAGCTAGATAGCTAACTATTCCTTATACTCCACAACAAAATGGTGTAGCGGAAAGAAGGAATAGAACCATATTTGACATGGTTAGGTCAATGATGGCGCAAGCTAACTTACCAATTTGCTTTTAGGGAGATGTATTGTTAACTGCTGCTTACATACTTAATCGTGTACCCTCTAAATCTGTCTCATCCACCCCATATGAACTATGGAATGGTGTCAAACCTAATCTAGGTTATTTCCATCCATAAGGGTGTGCAGCTTATGTTCACAATACTTCTCATGAATATGGAAAACTTAGTCATAGGCGGAAGAAGTGTATCTTTATACGATATTCTGAACATTCCAAAGGATTTGTATTTATTGGTGAAAAAGCTGATGAAAGAGTAACAGAGATTGAATTGCATGATGTTGTATTCTTAGAAAAGGTTTTTCCGAAGACTAGAGAGGTTGAAAAAGATTTTCAATTATATAAAATGAAAAATCTAGATTATGGCAAAACAAGCCATTCAATAGAGGACTTAGATGAAACTTTTAATCCTCTTAGAAACAGTGGGAGTGATATTTTATCTATTCTTACTCTCATAGAGCAAGATCATGAGCAATCTCATCCTCGAAAAAGCATTCATGAACCAATTCCTTATCATCGATTTGAGATTGAGGGGGAAGCGTTCATGATTGCTCCACAAGATGATGAAAAACCTGAAACATTCAGTCATGCTCTATCTAGTCCTAAAGCAAGTGAATGGATTAAAGCTATGGAAGAAGAAATGGAGTCAATGAAAATTAATCAAGTCTGGGACTTGGTTGATTTACCGTCAGGATGAAGATCTATTGGAAATAAATGGGTTCTTAAAATTAAACGTAAGGCAGACGGGTCAATAGAATATTGTAAGGCTCGACTAGTAGCGATAGGCTACACTCAAGAAAAGGAAATTGATTATGAAGATATATTCTCACAAGTTGTGAGGATTACTTCAGTTCACCTCATTTTAGCTATAGTCGCACGTATGGACCTAGAGTTGTATCAAATGGATGTTAGAACTGTATTTCTCAATAGAGAACTAAATGAGGAGATCTATATGGATCAGCCTTTAGGATTTGAGACTAAAGGACAAGAGCGCAAAATTTGCAAGCTTAAAAGATCCATATATGGTCTTAAGCAAGCCTCTAGACAATGGAACGTCAAGTTTCATCAAGCTATCCTTAAGGATGGTTTTACAATGATGAAAGAAGATCATTGTGTGTATTTAAAACATTTTAACAATAGGTTTATAATATTATCCTTATATGTTGACGACATTTTAATAGCTGAAAATACCAAAGAGATGATTGATACTACTAAAAAGTGGTTATCATCAAACTTTGAAATGAAAGACATGGGTGAGGCTAGCTATGTTTTTGGTGTGAAAATCATAAGAGATTGTGTTAAAAGGCTTTTGGGTTTAACTCAAGATACTTACATCAAAAAGATGTTAGAGTGCTATCAGATGCAAGATAGTTAATCAATAGACACCCCTGTTGATAAAAGTTTGAGTCTAAGCTATGATATGTGTCCCAAGACTTTAGAAGAAAATGAGAAAATGTCCAGAGTACCTTATGCCAGTGCTGGCGGTAGTTTGATGTATGTAATGATGTGCACATGTCCTAATATATGTTATGCTGTTGGATTGGTTAGCCGATATCAATCAAACCCTGGTCAGAAACATTAGATGACAGTCAAAAGGATTCTACAATATCTGAAAGGAACTTCAAATTACATGTTATGTTACCATGGAAAGAAAGATTTACGATTGATTGGTTTCTCTGATGGTAATTGGGGAGGAGATGTCGACCAATCCAAATCAACTTCAGGATGTGCTTTCTTGCTTGATGATAATGCAATACTATGGAGGAGTAAGAAACAATCCTGCGTAGCCTTATCTACCATGAAGGCTGAGTATGTAGCTTGTTCTGCAGTAACACAAGATGCTGTTTGGTTAAAAAATTTCCTATATCATTTGAAAATTGTCAAATCAACATCAAACCCAATGACAATTTACTATGATAACACTGCTGCAATAGCTATGGCCAAAGATCCAAAATACCATGGAAAGACCAAACACATCAAAATGAGATATCACTACATTAGAGAAGCAATTACTGAATAAGATGTGATCCTAAAACATATTTTTACAAATTCTATGGTTGCAGATCCACTCACAAAACCAATAGCAAGGGATGCATTTGTTAGACATGTGAGATCCCTTGGCTTATGTAGAATGTAATTAGTTTTAAGGATCATACGAAAGCTTACAGTGATTGAGTAATGAATAAATACCATTAGAATATCATTTTATTCATTATTTGTTTCATGGATTATATTGAGTATCATATAGTACAATTTGTTGAAGTATGTCGATAGACTTTGATTGGCTCATTCACATGAGCAATCACCTCTAGCACTTGTAAGGTGAGTAGAGATGAGACTATTTGAGTTTTAATGCTCAATAAGCGACTTGGGCGCAGTGGAAGCAATTTTAACTCAAAGTGATTATTAAAAAGTCACCTTGGTTAGGACCAAGATAAGGTTCTTAAATAAAAGAATCGGCATGAATGAATTCTTACCATTCATGTGTCTATTATGATTGAAGCCGAGTATGAAATTATTCATCTGCCACTAATGAAAAATGAGCAAATGAGAATTTCTGATTTGAAGTCTATGTTTTTAGCAACAAGACCAAGACTCGTATGGTATATTTCCTCTAAGAAGGAGAGCAACGACATACACTCTTTGTCTTAAGATAAGAAAAGAGTAAGCTCCACTATAGCATGTATTTCATATTACATGTGCTAGCAACCATTACAAGAATAAAGAATGGATCCCTACTTCTTTATTATGTGAGTCCTGAAGATCATATCTAAGATCTCAAAATCTTACCTTTTGTGACTTTTGACTATATCATGAGGTGATGTATTAATGATCGCTACTTTAGAAGTATATTCTAGGGTCATGAAATGATTCGACTTAAAGGAATATTCTTAGGAAAACAAGTTAATTCAGATTTGATTGATATGAGAGCGAAAGAAAAAGTGATTTTAGTTATACACCTGTTACTTGTATTCACCGGTCGGGATCATATCATTTGAATAAGATTTGATATAATTTAGAATACTTGTAATTGGAAGGATGGATTGAATATGAAATTCTTAAGGGATTGAATTATATTCAGTCATGTGTAACTAAAAATACTTGGGTATATTAGTACACTTTAAGGAATAATTAATTATGAGGTTAATGTCTCCTATATGGCATGTATTAGGTTTATATATTGGAGTTCCTTTCACTGTGTGCTTCAGGTCGCACGATCCGTTCGTCAAGTATGAAGTTCTTGTGCAAGTTTGAAGTATAATGTATTAGAGAGATTCAATCTTTCATGGGCGAGTGGGAGATGTTGGTTATTGGGTTAGGCCTGGTCCAAGTTATTAGAGAAGTTACTAAATGAAGTAATTGTCTTCTCTAATCATATATAAAGGAACATAACCCATATGGAATGACAACTTTTCATTATTGAAAGAACATAATTCTCTCTTTATCTTCTCCCATCTTGACTCTCTGTATTAACTTGACAAGATTTACAAAGATATTCGTACTGTGGAATATCACTTTGGTTCTAGTAATTGAAGTAGCACTGAAGTAATTGATCCAGGAATAAGAAAACGAATTCTCAAAAATAAGTTTTCCTTTTCGATCTACAATATTGCTAACTTTTTAGTCCTTTAATAATTCCACAATTTAATTGTGATATAAAAATTTATTTTTATTTTTTATTTTTTTAGCTCCTAGGTTAAGAGAGGAAGAGAGTGGTCGAATTTCAGTTGTAGAGAGAGAAAGTCTTGGTTAACACTAATTTCAGATATGAAAAAAAAAATCAATTTTAATGTCAACGAATTTCATTTAATGATGAGAGTTCTACCTAGGTGTTTTCTTTCCTTTTCATCACCTAATATGGTAGATTCAAACTCAAGAATTTCTTTTTTTTTAGTTGATTTTGGGGTTGTTGGTCATTGTTTAGGTTGTTTGAGGTCATAAATGAGTTTAACAAGTTGTATAAGATGTTTTTTAAATTTTTGTGTTAAAATATATTGAAAAATAATTATTTAGAAAAAAAACTCATTTTTGATGAACCTTTGATCGCCTGAAACTGAACCAATAGACAACATGTCACTTGCGCTATTTTGTTATAAATGAAGGGCGGAATTTTAAAAAGAAGAATGAAAAGGCTTACCACGTGGGCCAAGATTTTTCTTGGATGAGCTAGGTGCGATTTTTCTTGGATGAGCTAGGTGCCAGGTGTGCACCTAGCCTACATGGCACCTAGCTTGTTTTATTTTATTTATTTTTTTATATTTTCCGCCATTTTACATTTAGTCCATTAACTAAGAAATGATTTGGTATTTTTTTTATTGGGTATCATTGAAATTTATATATTTTTTCATGAAATTATAACCTTTATTTATACTAGTGAGCGCTATTTTTGAAAAGCCTTTCATGATTTTTTTTTAGATTTTATTTCATTATTATTTTTTTATTAAATATTGTTTCATCTTTTTTTTAAAGGTATTTTTGTTTTTGTCTTTTAAGCCCTCCACAGAAGTTTTGGTTCATGATAAAATACTTTTTTTACTCGCATTGAAAAAAATTCTTGATGCTACAACAAAAAAAAAAATACGTTGTTAATAGCTGTATTTTTTTTTCTTTAAAAACATTTTTTTTAATAGCTATCCAGCTAGTAGAGTGTAAGTCTACTAGCTATGAGACTAAATGGAAGGTAATTATAACTTATATCATTTAGTTTAATAAAATTAATTGATTAGTTCTTGTGGTTTTTTAAAATTATTTATATAATTATTATGTTTTTTAATCCAATTATAATTGAATCATTTCTGTCTATTCTATGGTTTTTAATTTAATTTTGTTTAAAAACTGAAAAATAATGAGAAAACAAGATAATTCTTTAAACAAAATACTACTAAATTAAGAACGATCAACACTAATCAAATAATTATAAAATTAAGTTATAATCAAATCGAATAAATGGATCTTAATAGCTTTTATTTGAGCTTTGAATTTTTTTTATATAAGAAAACTCGTGAGCAAAATTAAAGAACAAGTTAAATTTCTGTCCTTTGCTCAATAAGAACTAGTGACAACATCCAAAGTCATTATCTCTGCATCAAATAGACAATCTTTTAAAAAGGCAACAGTCAGGATTAGACTCTACTTAGATGGGAAAATATTGGTTGGTTTATTGCGTACAACTAGAGCGTTGGTGACTAGATGCATGCTGTGAGTTCGTGATTTTATATTTTACATTGGGGTATTTTTTGTTTTTTAAAATATTTTTTATTTTTAAAATATATTAAAATAATATTTTTTTAATTCATTCTTGACATTAAACCAATACAAAAATACAATAATTTAACATTTAAAAATATTCAATTCTTTTTAAAATGATGGTCCAAATATAATCTCAAACACCCCCTTAATTTGTACCCAGAATTATATGAATGATCTAAGAGGTGGGTTGGGTTGTCAACAAACTTGGGGTAAAGGCAAAAGGTGTCCAATGAAGTGTATGTTTGATAATATTATGATACTATTTTAAAGAATTTTTTAATTGAAAATATATTAATTAAAAAAAATAAACATTAGCATAGAAACCTTCAAAAAATTAATAAAAAAATTAATTTGATATTTGTTTAGACAAAAAGTAAACTAAAAAGTATTTTTTAAAAAAAGTTGAACCATAAAATAAAAATAATATTATTAATGAATATTTAACATGGTTAATTACTATTCATACGTACGAAGAAGAATATGATGACTATTGTCTATTTAAAAACAATTATTAATAATGAAACTTATTAATATTGTCCTTAAAGCAATCTAGAGTTTTAGTGGATGACAAGAATTCAAGATCCTTTAAGATGGAAGGGAAGGGAATGGACATCAGTGCCAATGAAAATAGCCCATGAAAAAAATAAAAAAAGAATGATGGTCAGTCAGTCTAGATGTGTTTTTTTTCCGGTAATAAATGATTTTTTTTAATATATTAAAATATTTTTTTTTTTTTAAATTTTGTTTTTGAAATCACGTCAAAAAAATTCAAAAACATAAAAAATTTAATTTAAAATAAAAAAATAAAATTTTTATAAACTCTGGTTGAACCCTTCTAATCTAAGATGCAGTTTGAAATTGTATTTCAAATGGTGTTTTATAAAAATTTTAATTTTTTTATGATTTAGGATTTTTTTAATATGTTAATATCAAAAATAATTTTTTTAAAATATTTATTTTAATGCATTTAGTTCAAAATAATCCAAAACACACATAAAAAATTAATTTAAAATAAAACAATTTCAAAATTTTTTATAAACTTTGGTTAAATCATCCTAATTCAAGGGGCCATTTGAAATTGCATTCCAAATGGTATTTAATGTAAATTTGTTTTTTAACTTTATTTATATTTTTAAATTTTTTTAATATATTGATGTCAAAAATAATTTTTTAAAATAAAAAAATATTATTTTAATATATTTACATCAAAACAATCTAAAAAAAAATTCAAAATCTTTATAAACTCTGGTTGAACCCTCCTAATTTAAGGTGCTCTTTGAAATTCCATTTCAAATGGCATTTTATGAAAATTTAAATTGCTTTTATGTTTTTAAATTTTTTTGATGTACTAATGTAAAAAATAATTTTTTAAAATAAAAAAAATATAATTTTAATATATTTATATCAAAACAAGCCAAAACACACCCAAAACATTAAGTTAAAATTTAAAAATAAAAAATTTTTATAAACTATAGTTAAACCCTCCTAATTTAAGGTGTTATTTGGAATTGCATTTCAAATGGTGTTTAATGAAAATTTGAAAAAAAATTAATTTTTTATATTTTTAAATTATTTTAATGTACTGATATCAAAAATAATTTTTTAAAATAAAAAAAATATTATTTTAATATATTTACATCTAAACAATCCAAAAATATTAAAAAATTAATTTAAAATAAAACAAATTCAAAAATCTTTATAAACTCTGATTGAACCCTCATAATTTAAAGGTGTTGTTTGAAATTACATTTTAAAAGACGTTTCATGAAAGTTTGAATTTTGTTTTATGTTTTTGGATTTTTTTAATATGTTGATATCAAAAATAATTTTTTAAAATAAAAAAATATATTATTTTAATGAATTTACTTTAAAACAATCTAAAACACACCCAAAAAATTAATTTAAAATTTTTATAAACTCTGGTTAAACCCTCTTAATTTAAGGTACCATTTGGAATTGTATTCCAATCCATGTTTAATGAAAACTTGAATTTTTTTTTATTTTTTAATTGTTCTAATATATTGATATCAAAAATAATTTTAGTAAAATAAAAAATATTATTTGATATATTTACATTAAAACAATCCAAAAATTAAAAAAATAAATTAAAAATAAAAAAAATTAAAATCTTTGTAAACTCATATTAAACCCTTCTAGTTTATGGTGCTATATAAAATTGTATTCCAAGAGATATCTTATAAAAAAAATCAATTTTTTTTTTAATTTTTTTTTATGTTTTTAGATTGTTTTGATTTATTAATATAAAAAATAATTTTAAAAAATAAAAAATATTATTTTAATATATTAAAAAAAAGCATTTTAAAAATAATTCAAATACCGTGTAAATTTGTTTAAATGTGTTCATGGCCAGCCTTGTAAAACGGGACATAGTGAAGAAGCGAACATGTCCCCTTGGGCATTAACAAGCGTGACAAGATGCCCCAAAACCTTCTCATTGCCACACTCACACGGACACAACACGGAAACAGAGAAACCAGAGGAGTAAAGGGAGAACCAGCAGAGCATAGTACAGTCCAGCCCACTTCACTGCCTTGTAATAATTAGTTACATAAGGGATATAACTGAATTAATTAGACAATAAATTTATTTTTTAAAAATTATTATTATAAATTTTAAAATTATTAAAGATTTATATAATTATTAATTTTAAAATTAATAAGATTAATCAAAATACATATAAATTATTTATTAATTTTAAAACTTATAAAATTAATCATAAATATATATAAATAAATATAAATATCTCCGTTATACAAAACAAAGTTACATAACCCTCTTTTTTAAAAAAAAAAAAAATTCTTTCCAAGACAAAAGACACCCCCGATGTTCAGCTACACATAGAGCCCTTATTTGGCTATGTGGCTGCAGCTATATTTTGTTAAAAATATAGCGCGCAACCATTTGGTTAAAGAAAAAAATCACTTTATTGTTTATTGGACCCCATTTAAATTCTGCGTTTTTAACGCATGAAACAAAAAGCAGCCATCTCATGTTTTTTTTTTACTGGTTATATTAATTGCATTGTTTAATATTTGTAAAATATTTTTTACTTGATAATATTTTGAGACAATATTTTATTTATTTTTTAAAATACAAAAGTAAACGTGGCTGTAAAGATACTCATCTCAGTGCTAGTTGAACATTTTATTTCTGACTTTGACTGTAATGAGAGCAAGCGAAAGTGTAGGAGGAGAACAGCAGACAAAGCAAAGAGGGTGGCTGCAAGAACCAAGCCAATCTACCAATTCTATATCTACCAACTTTGACCTTGTTTCTTCTTTGCATTTGCTAAAGTATGTCTTTCTAGATCTTTGCTTTGTTGGGTTCAATTTACGTTGTGGGATCTTCGTATTCTATTCTATTCTATTGCACTAACAGTTGCGGATCAACAATTGTTTTCTTTTAAAAAAAATCCTTTGTTTTTTTCATTTTTGGGTTTGATTTAGAAAATTCTTGGGTTTTTTGTTTCTCATTATCTTTATCTGTGTGTGTATAATTCTCATTTTGCTCCTTTTTAGTTCTCATAAAAATGATAATAATAATTCCTGTTGGATGCAATTAAATATAATTATTTTGGAAGTTGTTTTATGATAATGAAAACATTGATTGTTATTATGCAATGGGAGGTAGGAGATAAGTTGGCTGAAGGGTGTGTTGATGCTATGTACTGCCGTGAAGTGGTAAATGCCAAGACCTGTGTAAACTTATACTGGGAATATTAATTGTACATATAAATGGTTGATAAGTTCTTGTCATTAATGTACGTGTGTCTCTGATGGTGTTTTCTAGTTTTTTGTTTTTTGAACTTGGAGTCACGAGAAATGATATGTAATTTTGGGTACTGGTTATGTTGTACAACTCATTTATGTGCGGATTTAGTTGAGTTGGACTGGTGATTGAACTTAAATATTTTTACAAGGAAGATGAATCTAATCTTTAATGACCTCTGCAGATTTCTTCACTCTGATCAGGTCAAATTGACCACAGTATGAGTGACCTTTACAAAAGGGCATCGACCAACTGTTTGAAATCCTGGTGAAGCCTGATCACTGCACGTTCTATGCTGTCTATCACAACACAAAATATGGGCTTACTCTGCAGTAAACGGCATCGATACAATGAAGCAGATACTGAAGAGAATGAACAGGTGAGTTACAATTGATAAAATGCATGATTTATATTCTTCTACGAGTATGATACTGGTGATTCGGTTTAATCTTGTCTATGATGATACTTATGCCTCTTTTATGCCCCTTGTTCTGTGTAATCTTAAGTTTGCAAATTTAATTTTGGCTTTTCCAGGCTGCAGAAATCGAAAGGCGAATTGAACAAGAAACCAAAGTTGAACAGCATATTCAAAAACTTTTGCTTCTTGGTAAATGCAATTCAACCTTGTTTCTCATCGCATCGATCATTTGGCTTTCAAAATTGTTTTGTATTATGTTAATTGTTCGGCATCTAAAACTGTATCCTTAGTAATTGAGGTTTATCATAGTTATGGACTTGTATTTGAGGTCCAGATAGGACAGGCACCATAGGTGCCAGGAGTGGCTTCCCTGGAGAAGCACTTTCTCTCTTTTAGCAGAAGAGCAATTATGAACAATTTGTTTTCCTTGTTTAAAGCTTATGATATTAACCAGGGACTGAAATACTGAATTCTTAATTGTGTTGGGGAACATTGTTCGTTGTTTGCTTTACCATATTCTTTGACAAGAAGTAGAGATAATAAAAGTTGGCTGCTTAATGCATGACTATTGTCTAAATGTAATTGCCCTCCATCTTGCATCTTGTTGCACATTTCTTTCTTTTTTCTCTTTCTTTCCATTCACGGTGACTTTCCTTTGCCCCCCCATCCCCATGGGAAGACTCTTAAAGACATGGCTATTTCAACTTTGGTGGCCAATATTTTCTCTCTCTCTCTCTCTTTTTTTTAATGATGTGATCAATCTTTCGTGATCAAGGTGCTGGGGACTCTGGGAAGTCAACGATTTTCAAGCAGGTAGGACGGAACTATTTGTTGTTTCAAGTATGAACTTGTGTTTGCCAGCATTGCTGTTTTTTATCCTTACTTGTGTGTGTTCTGGATGCAGATAAAACTTTTGTTTCAAAGTGGTTTTGACGAGGCAGAGCTCAAGAGCTATATCTCAGTCATCCATGCGAACGTCTATCAGACAATAAAAGTATGCAAACCTTGAAAGGGTGTGTTGGTTATTTTCCCTTTTTGCATAATTTAGAAAATACGAAGTGCCTGGCTTTTGTGGTGAAACTTTTGGATTCATAAATGGTAAATTTTATTCTGAAAGTTCAATCTATGGGTTTCTACAGGTATTGCACGATGGATCAAAAGAATTGGCTCAAAATGAAACAGATTCCTTGAAGTATGTTATATCCAATGAAAATAAGGTTTGACAGTCATTTCAATGTCTTTTACTTTGCTTTAAGTAAGGTTATCATTTTGAAAAAACAAATTCTAGGAATCTAGCAATGACTTAATATCCAACATGTATAGGTTAATTTGATATTTTCTTTTTCCTAGACATTTTGCTTAATTCTTTGCTAAAGTGGTTTGATTTTACAATCCATTCATTTCATCATGCATCAGGATATTGGACAGAAATTGTCGGAAATTGGAGGCAGGTTGGATCATCCAAGTCTTACCAAAGAACTTGCCCAGGAGATTGAAACTCTATGGAGAGATGCTGCAATTCAGGTAGCCAGTTCATCAAAGATACATATACAACTTCCCTGGAATCTGTATTATTGCTACAAAGTTTGTCTGTTTTCCTATTATATCATTGAGACTATGGTTTTCATTCATGGTTTCTGAATGAAGCATTTCAATTATTAATTTCAATGGATACTGTAGGAAACATATGCCCGTGGCAATGAGCTCCAAGTTCCAGATTGTACCCCTTATTTCATGGAGAATTTGCAAAGATTGTCTGATGCAAATTATATTCCAACTAAGGTATCTATAATTTATCTTGTTTCCTTATTGTTTCCATGTTACATGAATGTTATGTACATTCTGTTTGCATAATTAGGATATCAGAGCAAGTTTTAAATTCTTCAACATCTACAAAATGCATATACAAAATATTTATTCCTTAGGATTAGACCCAATTGCACTGCATTTCTTTGTTCTACTTCAAAACCTTTTATATTAGAACTTCAGTGAGCTTTACTTCTGTATGTGGCATGCATCCAGTTTAAATTTTTAATATGCTCAGTTTTGCATGTCCCAGTGCGATGGTTTTATTGGGGAAATTCTGGTGCACTTGTTGGAATGATGCTTTTAGGTCGCTAAGACATTTTGCATAAAAAATTGTTTGCTTAGTCTTTGGATTTTTGGCATTACTTCAGCTTCTGTAGATTATTAACTTACTTTATGCATGCACCCACATAACACTTTTTAAATGATATTTAAGCTCTTTCCCACAGCTTCTCGGTGTATATTGTATTTCAGGATGATGTTCTTTATGCAAGAGTTCGTACAACAGGTGTTGTAGAGATCCAATTCAGGTGAACATACTAATTCACTGGTACCTGGCTTTTGCATTGCTTTCAATATGTGTTTTGCCCTATGGTGTTTTGACATGGGTTTACAAGGTGCAATTTTCTTGACTTGAATCAAATTCACTTAAAGGTCAATTGCACCTGATTGCAAAATATGCTTTCCAGTGCCTCCAAGATTATTAGTTCTGGTACTCAGCAGCTCATATTGGCTATGATTTTGTCAGCCCTGTTGGTGAGAACAAGAAAAGTGGGGAGGTATATAGACTTTTTGATGTCGGTGGGCAGAGAAAAGAGAGGCGGAAATGGATTCATCTATTTGAAGGTGTTACAGCTGTAATTTTTTGCGCTGCAATTAGCGAGTAAGATGACCTATTTTCTTTGAACTGTTATAATGTCACAAAATTGTTGAGTTTTGGGTGTTGAACATTAAATATTTGAAGTTTTCTTTTTAGTTGGATATCCTTGGCCATCTCTGGATCATGGTTATTTGGTATACTGATATTCATGACAGTAGCCACTGCAGTATCCATTGCATGCCACATTTCCAAAAGCAAACAAACTTTGCTGGGATTATCTGGCCTATATCTTCCACAAGGACCTCTCAGAATGGCTTCAGTTTTTTATTTGAATATGGAAAATTTTGTTACGGGTAAAACATTGTGCTGTAACTGTCAAATACATGTCTGTACATGCTGTTCCATTCCCATGATTCATTACTTTGTGTCCACAACACTTGGTCAGGGCAGTATTGAGTTGGAGTGAGCTCATCTCAACCATTGCTATCTGTTAGCATGTGAAGTGACATTTCTTACAATAGAACATATTGTAAAGTGAAAAGGGTGTAATTTGACTGTTTATGTTTTCAGGTATGATCAAACACTATTTGAGGATGAAAACAAGAATCGAATGATTGGGACAAAGGAGCTTTTTGAGTGGGTCCTGAAGCAACCATGCTTTGAGGTTTTCTTTTATGCTACTCTAACCTGTCCCTATGATCTGTTATTTTAAGCTCCGAATATAGACAGCTGGGACTCTTTACATTTCTACTTGGCTTTTTGCGTGCAGAAGACATCCTTCATGCTGTTTCTAAACAAGTTTGATATATTTGAAAAGAAAGTTCTGAAAGTAAGAGCTGCAGAACTGTGCGTTTTTATTTAGTATAGAAAAAATAGCATCAGTTTTGGCCTTTGATGTTGTGCAATATACAGGTACCATTGAATGTATGCGAGTGGTTCAAGGACTACCAGCCAGTTTTGACAGGAAAACTAGAGATTGAGCATGCATACGAGTAAGCATTTATCCTGCTGCTTCATTTCCTTTATAGGATGAATGAAAAATATTAATGCACTGAATAGGCTAAAAGTGTTGAAGTTCTGTGCTTTGCTGAAAGCTTGATTTGGAAGTCCACCTCCTTATGGTCTTGATGAATTAATGCAAGCCAACACTTGTATATTTGTCAAATATATGTGTGCATTTTGCAAATTGTTTGTTCACAGTGTCCAGAACCAGCTAACCCCTGACCTTCCCTTTTTGATGCTATTGATGTTTTGATTTTTTTTTTTTTTTTTTGCGGTTCCAAAGATTTGATGGTCGTCATTAATGATATAGTATTCATCAGGTTTGTAAAGAAGAAGTTTGAGGAGTTGTATTTCCAAAGCACAGCCCCTGATCACGTTGACCGGGTATTTAAAATATATAGAACCACAGCACTTGATCAGAAGCTTGTGAAAAAAACTTTCAAGCTTGTAGATGAGACTTTAAGACGCAGAAATCTCTTTGAAGCCGGTTTATTGTGAATAGAAGCATTTGCTTTAAAAAGAATGTTCATAGTTTGAAGAACTTGATCAGGTTTTGACTATTAGAGTTGGAAGAAACACCTCTCATCTGTTGACTGCTGGAATCAGTCTCACAGTATAAAAGTTTTGTCACCATTTGTTTTCTCAGCATGGTCGAAGAAGGATGATTGCCTCCATGATTTTATTGTCTGCATAATTTTCTGTAGAAAAACCTATCCAGAGGATCTGTCCTCTTGCATGATCTGTTTTGTTTCAGAGTGGGGACTGGGGACTAAATTGAACATATGAAAGTAACCTTGTATTCTTTCTATCCCAACACAAGCCATTGCATGTTTAGTCTTGCCATCTCTTTGGAACCATGGTCTCATTGTTTAGAAATTGCCAATCTGTGTGATTAATGCTATGAGTTTGTTTCTCTACTTGAGTTTTGTTTGTTTGAGTAGACCAGTCATCCTTGATCTAATTAAAAATTGAATCAAGGTGTTTTTTTCTATCTGGGTAGCTTAAATGAGTTTTTGCAGTTGAAGCCAATTTTTAAATTGTATTTCTTTTTAGATTAATAATAATAAAAAAAACTTTAAAAAAATTATTTTGATATATTTTTAATTTTTTTTTAAAAAAACAGCTTTTACAAATCAACATCTGCTGTAGTTATTAATAATATACTAATTATTATATTGTCAAATTTAATCGGCAGGCAACTACGAGAATGCTGACATAAAAAGAAAATAAATAAATTTGCGATGAACCTGATTTCAGATGCCCAGATGTATGAAGCATCACATCAATTTGAAACAAAAACATATAAACCACTTCACTGCTAAGATATATCTAAAAGAAAAAAAAATTAGTTACACAAAACAAGAAGGCAAAGATTGAAGACGCTGAGGTGAGTCCATCCTCCTCCCTTCGCCTGTGATGATTGTGTTTGCGTGTTATGGACGGTGATGGGCTTCACAATATATCCATGTTAAGCTTGTTAATTCTGTTTTGTTTTATTTAGAATAGCTGAAACATTTTATATAAATTTTAAAAATAAAATAAAATAGAATAATTTTTATTTCATTTCAAATCTCCATCATTCTGGATTTTTTATCTAAATTTCGATCGGAATGTTCCGGTTTTATTTTATATTTTCCGTTCCGATCTTGAAAAGCCATTTAATCAAATTGAACCCGGCTCAATTTAATTAATTAAACCACCTAGATATAAAAAACTATTTTTCATTATTATTTTTAATAACAATGATATTACTAATAATATTGAAAATTATTATTACTATTTTCATTAACAATGATATTAATTTTTTAAAATTAGATTTATCACTAATATATATGGTTTATATTCATGTTGTTTTTTTTTCATGTTTATACTTTATAGGAATTTAAGAAAAATAAGGGATGCTTTAGATCCCATTAGCCTTAATAACATTGACCTAGCTTTATATTTAAAATATTTGTGTTAAAACATTTTACTTTCATAATATTTTTATATTTTGTTCAAGTTGAATTATTTTAAGTTAAAGATCTATTTAATCTTGACTATTTAGAAATATTTTAAAGTATGAAATTATATTTGTTTGATATTGTGTTTGTATTGTATAATTTATAATTAATTTATCTTGAATTTGAATTATATTTGTATATATATATATATATATATATATGTATGTACAGTACAACCCTGAAATGACACACTAAAACACTCCAAAATTGAAACATTTTATTATAATTAAAAAATCAAAACACTTATCAAAACAAAATTGAGAATCTTGATCCAAACAAGTATGGCCAATGCTTCCAATAATATTAAGGTAGGTGGGGATGGTATTGCCTTTGGCTTTGAAGACTATACCAAATAAGCAATTAATCCTAACATGAATGTTAGTTTGTCGTTACACACACACACAATTAGTCAGTTTATTATCATATCATATCATATCATATCAAAGCTTGCACCATGCTATTGTATTTGGATGTCATGGTCTCAACAATGGCATCTTTGTTAGGTTTCTCTCTCTCTCTCTTGTAAAAATAATAAATTTAAAATTTTTTTAGAGTGTCAAGGATTTAGACAAATCTAGAGTTTTTCAGAGTTTATACAAAGAGTATCTAAAAACCAGTTATTCTTTTTTACTTTGAATAATTACTTTAAAACTGAGTTGTCGCAAACCACAAGTCATCCAGAGATAGAGTGGAAATGATAATAAATTATTGTTTCTTATCAGTAAAAAAAAAGATGGAGTTGTCACCTAGTATTTTGATCATTATGAATCTTAACTGGTCTTAGAGTCTAGATAAAGGGATTGGTTGAGTAAGGAAAAAACATATCATTCCTAGTACACTTTACCTAAGGTAAGTTGTATTCTTTGCTTATCTGATATAAACTAAGATATTATTGCGTCTTCTAACTATTGGTCTATTTAAGGCTTAAGAAAAGTCTTTCTCGGGAAGAAAGTACTTATCTTATCAGGTTAAAAACTAATCATTTTGTAGTCAAAATATATTTTTTGTATTTTTTATTTTAATATCGTGAATACGTCTTATGTATAAATTTATAATCCTTGATATTGGAAAAAAAATTATTTTTTTATATATTTTAAAAATGTATGTCAAGTTATCATGGATTCCCAAAACAGGTTATTAAATTCAAAAATATATGTAAAGATATTAACAAAACTATTTTTCTTGAATTTTTATATTTAAAGAACCTACATCATGCCTTGTATTATTTTTTTGTTTATTTTTAGTATTTATTATTTATTATTTGTTTTTGAGAAACTTGGCCTATATGCAATTTAAAATAAAATTGTATTTTTGAAAGAAAGATTTTTTTTGTTGTTTTTGTGGATGGAAAATGATTCTTTTAATATCAAAAAAGGACCTCGTGTGTAGGTCATGATTCCAAATATTAAATACATGGGGGTAGAAAAAAGTGGGGAATTCAAAATTAATTACAAAATGATCTTTCAAAAATTAAAAATTATTAAAAATTAGATGAAGACCATGTTTGGCAAGATGCAAATAAAATATTTTTATCAAAGCTATTTTAACTGTGATATCAATTCAAAAAAGTTATCGTTCATCAACTCAAAACCAAAAAAATATCAAACATCCACACAAATCTTATTAATTTCAAGCTAATTCAAATAAATCAATATTAATCCAAGCACAACCCATGAATAAAGACTTAATATTCAAATCAAAATAAACTCAACCCTAAAAATAAAATCACAATTCAACACAAATTATCAAACCAAAGACACAAATAATGTGTCCAAACAATCCAAAATTATACACAACAATGAGATTTTATCCCAAAACTCACAATTTTTAGTCATTTTGTCCAAAAGTTAATTTGACTTTATGGATCGACCTTTTGAGGATTTTTATGTGTCTAAAATATACTAAAATCAAGGCTAGAAGCATAGAAATAGTGACGACGTGTGGTCTCCACGCGCCACTGCCACTACCGGTGTGTGGATCCATGCATCGCCGTGAGTGAAACCAAGAAACAAGTGGATTTATATTTAATTTTTGGAGAGATTATTTTAATTCATCTATATTTTTTATATATTTTTTGTATAGTTAAACTTTATTTTTCAAAATAAAAAATGTTTATTTTTAGATAATATTTTTAATATGTGTATCATTGCATAATTTTTTTTTCCTATTATTTATTCGATCAATTTAATGTGTGTGTCTATTTCTATTATTATTTGATTGAATAAAAAAATCAATTGAGCTAACACAACTAGATAAATGCTCAATCTTGTAATATTAAATATATTGATCTACATCTATCACTCGATTTTTCCAGTTTTATTTATTTTTATTGTTAATAACTTTTTTTTCCATTTATATTTCTCAATTGATTTGATTAAATGCATGCAAAAACTTTTCAATATACACATTAAATTTTTTTATGTACAAAAAAGCATTGGAAAAGCTTGCATGCACAATATTTTCATGGGAGGAAAAAATATATGGCCCATGAAGAAGCATGAGTCAAATAGCTAGTTCATATGAAACCACAATAGAATTGGGATTATGAGGTGATATTCAACCAAACTTTTGGTATTTTACAAATTGTGAATTTTACCAATTTAATTTTTTTTATCCCAAGCAGGTTGAATAAATTAGGTTTGGCTAAAGTTTTTATAGATATTACAAATATTCACGGGTTGAACTTATATTGCAATTTTTTATTTTATCGTAAAGATATAACTTTTCTTTATTATGTTAAAAAAATCTAATAGGAAGTTCACCAATAAAAACCTTTGAACCAAAATATTTCTAAATAATATAAAAATAAATGTTTAATACATAAACTATTAATTATAAAGATAAAAAAGAGTAACATATTTGTACTATTACATTATTCAATTTTCATAGTTTTCGTCACTTCTGTAATGTTAAAATTACAAATTACTTTATAAACTAAAACATGTGAGGTAAATATTATGCAATCAACATTGTTCACCCTCTCATAAAACACTATGGATGACACTATATATTTTCGTAGATTTAATTTTGGTCCCCCAAAGTTTTATTTTGTATAATTTAACCCTAATTGAAGGCTAATTGTTTCTGAATGCTTTGTCATTGGTGAATTTGAAAGAAGGGGAACCAAACAAAAATATGTGCCAAACATGGCTGACATGCCAAAGGTTGCATGAAAAATTCATTTAGGTTCTCAATCTTTAAAATAACACAACATACACCATTTAGGTCCCTTTATTTTTTTTCAAAAACTCAAATTTTATACATTAGTTCATTTATGTTATATTTCAATCCCTAGTTAGAACAGGAGAGGGGGGGTTGCCTGATTGCAGCGAGAAGAGCGAAATTTGTCGTTAACTCCATTTCCAACTACCAAAATAGATTTTCTTGGTGTCCACGAGTTCAATAAGATGAGAGGGACTTCGTTGTGGTTGTTTAGAGTTTCGATGTTGCATGAAAAATCAAATATTAGCTGAGAAAACCAAAACTAAACTGATTTGATTTTGAGCTTTTGGACTTTTTTTTTGGTATTTGAAGTTGATGTAATGTTTTGTGAGTGTTATGAGGGTGTTTTTTAAGTTGAAATAACTTGAAAATTGGGTTTTTAATATTTTTGTATACAAGAACTTTATTTTTAAAAATAAAAAATATTTATTTTCAGATAATATTTATGATATGTGTAACCTTACATAATATTTCTTTTTTACTTTTATTTTATTTAATCAATTTAATATGTGTCTATTTTTAATATCATTTGATTGAATAAAAAATTAATTTTGATAAATAAATTAAGTAAATATAACCAGGTAAATGTTCTGTTTATTAACATATTTGATTTTCCATTTTATTTTTAGTTATCTTTAATATATTTTTTTTCCCATTTATTACAACACATAATTCATGATTTATTTAATTACATGTATGCATAAACTTTTCAATTTATTCTTTAAATTTTTTATATGTACAAAATTGCATTGAAAAAGCCAGCATATATAAATATTTTGTAAAAGGAAAAAATATATGGCCCGCAAGTGACACATCATCTGATTTTATTTTTTTAATAGAATGGGTGACATGATGCAACAAAAAATAAGAACTCAGTCAGGCGAGTCTACCAAGGCAGGCTCACATGTGGACCCTAACAACATGAGATTGCCTGACTTGTTAGTCCTAACAACACTTGACCTATTTTTTTCTTGCAAATTAATGCTTCTTTTTATATGTTTTGAAAATATTTTTTTTATATATATTTAGATTAACACTTATTCACTCTTTTATTTTGTCTAGAAAGCCTATTTGAAATGAAGGTTATTTTTTAGTTATGCATTTAATTTTTAAAGAAGTTTTTTTGATTCTGCTATGATTATTTTAATCTTTTGTATGGAAGAATTTTATTTTTTTATTTTTTAAAATAAAAAAATATTTTCAAAAAATATTTCTAATATATGCAGCATTGCATAATATTTTGCCCTTTTTATTCAATCAATTTAATGCATGCGTCTATTTCTATTATCCTTTGATTGAATAAAAAAATATTTTAATAAACAAATTTAGCTAATACAACTAAGTACATATCTCGTCTAATGAAATTAAATATTTTGATCTACACTTGTCCCTTGATTTTTTTAATTTTATTTTTTAGTTATTGTTTATTTTTTTATTTAATAATATATATAATTTTTGATATATATATATATTATTTAAATGTTTTTAACTAAATAAATTATTAAAAAAAACCAATGTAAAATATAACAAACCCGTAAAAGACATGGGTGAGTTTCTAGTGACTACCAGAATGTGTGTACTTGGATACCACACCTATTAAAGAAAAAAGTGCAATGATTTATGTCTTGTAAAACTTTTTTAATTTTAAAATATATTAAAATAATATATATTTTTTATTTTTAAAATTAACATATTAAAAATATATAAAATAATTAATGTTTAATAAAAAAAATTAAAGTTTTTAAAAACACGCGCGTTTCCAAACGCTATCTTAAAAAAGTCCTGTTTTCTTTTGATCTGCCGTGAGTCTGTGAATTGTTCTCCCTCTGAAACCAAAGAATATTCTCTTCCCTCTCCCTCTCTTCATAATAATAACTGAAAAATCTAAGAAATTCAGAAAGGAAACCCTAATTTGAATTTAGCTAACCTCTTTTAACATCATCAACAGTTTTTCTCTTTCCTACCTCTCCTTTCTAAAACCTTTTCTTCCTCTAATAGTAAGGTATGCTTTTCATTCATCTCTGATTACTTGCCCTTTATCTTTGACACAAAGAAGGAAATGAAACGGCTAACTTTTGCATTCTGTAATAAAGATCCTTGATTTTTCTGCTTCTTTGAGATGTTGGGGTTCATCAAAATTTGAATGTTAATGTCCATGAAGCGAATATGTATTTTTCGTTGATTGTAGGTGTGATTTGCTTTTTTCTTGGTGAAATTAACTAGTAAAGGGCTGAGGTTTTGTTTCTTTGTTTGTATTTTCTTGGTTTAATCTATATTTGATTTTTTTTTATCTCTTGAATTCTTAAATATGTTGATCGAGTCCTTCCTATGGTGAATATGTGTTCTAAACCTTGCTTTGTTCTTACAAATTGATGGATTCTATTAAATATATTTAGAGCTTTTTTTATTTTTTTTACTTTAAAAAATTGTGACACCAATTTAACAATAAACCATGGTTTTTATGTGTAATTAATTGACATTTATTTTGTTGAATTTGTGGGTATTTTCAATAATGTTGATACAAGATGTTTTCTAAACTAATCTCCCAAGGATGAGAATCGGCAATGTAGCATTTACTCTTAGAATTCAAGTATTGCATGTCCTAAGTTACGTGCTCTTTTTATGTTTTTGAACTACTTGCAAGTATGAGCTTCTCACACTCACTATTTATTTCCATGCAGGTGTTTTTGCATCTGTTGGACCTAGGTTCGTCTGGTATAAAAGTTTGAGACTCCTGAATCGGAAGCAATAATGAGGAACAATTGGTTCTTTTTCATGGATTTAGATGGAGAATCTCAATACATGTTTCCCTTAGAGCCCCTATTATCACAAGGCTTTGGGGCTAATCTATTTTCTCAGCTTAGTTCATTTGTTGATAATCCTCTGCACCAATCGAGATTCCTATATGTCCCTGGAACCATGGCTTTTCAAGAAGCTTTGAACGGCATGTCGAAGCTTGCTGGTGGTTTTATTTTTTGGTTCACTAGTGCATCTAGTTCAAATTTGAGTCGCCAAATATCAGGCAATCAGATTTCTCCCACACCAGGAAGCTGTAGATCTTCAGCACAAGTTAAGAACTCTACTTCTACTAGATGTGATCTTGCTGGTTTAGGCTTCGGTTCAGTATCAAAAGTAGAGTCGTCACCTCCTGTTGTTTTTAGTACGATCTCAAGTTTTGTGATGAGGCACCTACTCGGGGAAGCTGAAAGACTTCAGTCATTCCCTGTCCTCTCATTAGCTGCTTCTCTGGTACCACCATTTGACAACTTGTGAGTCATTTGATATATATAATAAAACAAGTTTTTCTCTGTGTACTTTCTGTTCTTTAGCTCTACTTCTCGCACTTTATGCTGTTCTTTTACTATCTAAACGTTTCTTTCTGCTTTTTGGTCGTAAGAGCTTCAAAGGTACTAGCTATACCTTTGGAGAATGGTGATGTACAAGTGCATGCATCCATAGATCAAAGGCCTTGTGAAGTTGAGCATTGTGGATGTACAGGCCTCTCATTTTCTGATTTAAACTGGACAAGACATGCTATTGAGCCCAGAACTGGCATTGAGTTCCCAATGTTTTTGGACAACATCGTAGCTGGACAGGAAAGATCTAGATTAACTTCAGAGGTAGATGTCTCTAAATTTCATGTTATTGCACTAAACTTCATGCGCGCGCATTATGTGTTGACATAGCTGGATACAAGGGACCTGCTTTGTGCTAAAAATAACTTGCTGTGTGTATGCGTTCACGCATGTAAAAGCTGTTTACGTTCTAGTCTGTTTTACATTAGGATTTTGAAACATCAATAGAAATTAGATGCTTCAAATTCAAACATCTTATTACTATTTGAATTTTATTCCCTATCTAATTGTTAAGCTTGAAATATTATCAGAAAATTGGTACCTACATTAACTTTGAGGGTTGCTGTCTTCCTGTTTGAGATCACTCCTGTCATCCCTTTTTTCAATCACTGTGAACAATTTCAATGTGCTTTACCAGGTTCTTGTTGGTACTGGATCCAGAACTATGAAAATAATCAGAATAAAGTCCCTGAAGATTTATGCTTTTGGTTTCTGTAAGTGCTTTTACATTTCAATTGAGGATTGTTTTTTGTTTGATTGTTTCTTTCATGTCTGCGATATTCAATTAGTGACACTTGCTATTTTTTATAGATGTTCATCCTAATTCTGTCTGTGAAAAACTGGGCCCAAAGTATGCTTCTATTCCAATGGGTGAATTAATTAAACACCGTGACTTTTATGAGGACCTTCTCAGGTATATATGAACACTGACTTTGCTGAACACATTGTCCGTGTTTGGTTTTCTGAAGTTAAAATGTTGTTGCATCGCTATTCATCTTTTCTTTATCTTTATATGGTTTAGTGTTAACTTATTTTTAAATCAAGAGAGTGAAACTTTCAGGAAAATTCTCATTGTTAACTGTTCGCTTAATTCCAAGTTTTAATCTTTAATTTTATTAACTTTGAAGTTATTTACAAGATCTAATAAATTTTGTAGTTTAAGTATGTTCTCCTGGAGTTTTTAATAGAGCAAATGATATTTCCATTGAAAGTTAGTTTTGTAATATGAAACAAAATTTTTTGTATGTTTGGAGCTTTAATCAATTAACATAGGAGTTTGCAATGAAATTTCTGTCACTTGAGTGATGCTTTTAAATCATAATTATCTTCCTAGCCTTGGCCGTGAGTTGTTTGTTAACATTCATGTACCTGGACCTTTTCATTTTCATTGCTCTGCAACTCGATTAATTCACTTTGATGAATTCTCAGATACTGTTCTTATTCGAGTTTTTATAATGATACTGCAGGGAAGACATCTCCATGACTGTTCGGCTTGTGATTAACTGCAATGGGATAAAAATCAATACTGTCAGGGAGTGAGTCAAACTTTGTTTGCTAGTGTACTTGAAATTTGGTGGTGGGCCTCTGATTTCTGCAAGACCTTGGTATAAGCTGGACATTCTCAGCATACTGTTTGTAGACCTATAAAAAAAACTGGAATATTTTTTGCGTGGGAGGATATAAACATCATATCATCTATTAGTGTCTCAATTAAAATTTTAGGATCCTCTGGGCCATGGGGGATTGTGTGTGAGATAGGGTGTGTTAATAGTGTTCCTAAGTTCAATCACGCAACCTGCTAGATCTTTTAAAAAGAAAAAAAAATTAGAATATAGATTATTTACATTGTTTAGCAAGGCTGAGCTTCACCTGGAATAGTTTTGCCCCTGCTTGTTGGAGACTCATTAACCTTTTATTCCCTGAAGTCATGTATGAAATTGTAAGACTGGTGATGAAAATAAGCATCCAACACCTAGTTACATGCTTTATTTTATGTGCTTGCAGTGCTTTTGAGAAATCACTTCGAAACCGTTTATTGAAGGTAATTTATTCTACTTGCAATCATTTCTTTTCCTATCAGTTCTGTAATAGAGCGAAAATGTCCAGTCAGGATTCTGATTCTCTAAAATACTTTTCTTGACTTCTCTCAGACAAACCCAGACACTGATTACCATTGCCTGACTACATTTGGTTCATTCTTCACAAAAGATATTCCACTACCTGCGGTAATTTTTTTCTGGTTTATGCATATCTTTGCTTTGCCTCTACACATACTTATATTGGATTGCATCAACTTTGAATTGAATTTGTGCAGGGAACAACAGTTGATTTTCGACGGACAGCTGATGGGCAACTAATAACTGAAAGTAAGTCATTATTGGTTGGAAATCTTACACTCTATATGCATTGCTGTTGGGGTTATTTAGCAGCATCTCCTTACGTTGCCAAAAGTGATTGGAAAGCATTGCAATATTAGTTTATAGTTCTCTGTTTTCTCAGAAGGGCATCTCATTCACCCTTTTTTTAACTTGATCATTTTCATTAATGAATTTATTCATGTCAATAATAAAAAAAAGAACAGAAATTGTTGGAGTTAGAGGACCTGCTCATTTTGTCATCTGTACAAGGGCTTTCCATTTTAGCAAAGCAAGAAGGCCCTCCTGTATTATACCCTATAAAGGCGCATGAATGATCCAACAATATCTTTTCGTTTGTATACTGCAAGTTAGAGGACCTGCTCATTTTGTCATCTGTACAAGGGCTTTCCATTTTAGCGAAGCAAGAAGGCCCTCCCTATAAAGGCGCATGGATGATCCAACAATATCTTTTCGTTTGTATATTGCCGCATTTTATAGGCAACTGACAGATTCTATTCTTGCAGTTGGAGGTAACCAAATTGGAGTGGTTTGTAGCAAGGATTTATGTAGTGAGTGAATTATCCTTTTCCTTGTCTCCAAATCATTAGTTGATTAATTTGTGTGCCAATCTTTTCTAGAGATATTGAGAGGTTTGGGATGGGGGATGGTTTATGTTTTGGAGGTTAAGATTCTAACTTTCAGTTTTCCTTTACAGGAGCTTTCTTCGACATGTACATAGGTGATATTCCTGTCTCAGAGCAAACGAAGGAAGAGATTGGCAAGAATGTTGCCAGCATTATCGGGAAGTACTAAGTTGATCCAATAAAGCTTCCATTGTTCAATTTTTTTTATGAACAATTGGCTGCTGATTTATGGGTCGCATATTTCCTGACTATAAAGATCTACTGCCTTTCGATACACTGGAGTGTGCAGTTAGGAAGTGTTTGGGTGGGAGGTCATGCATGCTATACAATAAATAGATCTAGGTCAAACCAATTTGAGATTAAAAGGGGGGCTACCAGAACTTGTACAAAATCGATTCTTTGTAGCTTTCTTCTTGTGGGGGTCTGCTGCATCTGAATTGCTGCGCCCAGCTAGATCCAAGTTATTAGAATTATCATTCAGGACACGAAGATAATAGTTATGTTTTACTGCAGTGTTGATATACAGACCAGAGTTCCTTTAACATAGGCTATATACTATCGCTTGCAGGCAGTGGCTTCACTTGGCATTGACATGGTTCTGCCTGAACTGCCCGTATATTATTACCCTCCCTCGGGCACAATTGTTATGTACAGACCAGAGTTTTCTTATGAGAAACTTTGTTTTTTAAGCCAAAAAAAAAAAAAAACTTGTTAGGATCATAGAAAATTTAAAAAAACCATGAACTGATAATCTCTTTGCAGCTGTATAAAACATGACAACAACAAATCTAAAAACAATGGATGGTGAAAACACTTCATATCTTTTCTTTTCATATAGACTTGAGATCTAAAATCAATCATCTTTTCTCTTGCATAATTATTATAATAATTTCATATGGAGTTACGGAGAGATATGTATGTTTATGAAAAGAAATTTTTAAATTTGATATTATCAAATTATCTCAATAGAGAATAATATGGTTTAATTTTAACTATGTGTTTTAATCAAAGATAACAAATAAATAAATATTAAGTATAATATAAATTATATAAATTGTGAAAATTCTTTCTTAATCTATTTTTCTCAGAGATGGAATCTCAAAAATATATCATTGGAACTCTCATAAAAAATAACTCAATGACACAAAAACCAATTATTTTAGTGGTTGAAATGAAAGCAGCCGATCACTTTCTCAAAATCCTTTCTAATTTTTTAATCTCTCCTCTCTTAAATCTCAGTAATTGAAACATAAAATAAATGAGTGTTTGAAACTATTTATTTTATATTAAAAATCAAAACTCTACTAACTGGTTTTGGTTTTGTTTGCTTTAGTTTTAATACGGTTCGGTTTAGTTATTTTATATTTAAAACAAAAAATTATATTGTTTTTTAAGGTTTTTCTTGGACTTTCTAACGAGCTTGGTTTTGTTTTTTGGTTTCAAGCTTATGAAACCGAAACCAAATCGAATCAAATATTTTTTAAATATTTTAATTGGTTTTTTTTTTATAGTTTGATTTTTTTTATTTTTTTTTATCAATTTAATTGATTTTTTTTATTTTTTTGCTTACCTGAATATTTTTTCCTTTTACTTGTCATGAAGAATAAAAAGGTTAAAAAAAAAGAGCCTCCTTGAAGTGAACATTTTTGCCGGTACGTGCAGGTAACATATATAATATTTGTTCATGTTATATAATAAATTATTAAGTACTTGGAGCCCAAGTCCTCCTAAGGTGAGGATCATCTCTCTCTCCCTCTCTCTCTCTCTCTCTCAAAACCATAGTTTTAAAACCCGGACCGGCCCGGCGGGTCGACCCGGGACCCGGCCGACCCGGGCATGTGGCCGGGCCGGGTCTAAGGAAAAAACAGGCTGGGAATTGGCCCGGCCAGACCCGGTCGACCTGGAGGGTCGACCCGTGACCCGGTCGGCCCGGCCAAACCCGGCTGAGACCCGAGTTTATTTTTTTTTTTATGTTCTCCTGCCTGAAACGACGTCGTTTTGGCCTTTACAATTAAAAGGCCAAAACGACAAGAGCAAAGAGACGAATCACGAGTGAATTGCAGAGTAGAGAACTGAGAAGAAGACCTAATTAATTTCAAGAATTTGTCGCGAAGAAGAGCAGATGAGCAGAAGAATCTTGAATCCTTGATCGCCGTTTCTTTTCTGAGCATAAGGTTAGATGAGTTAATGATTTTTTAATTTTCAGCATTTAGTCGGTGATGAGGTTTTCTTAACCTTTAAGGAATGGGGATGGCACTGTAACGAGGTTTGTTGTTATTTATTGTTCAAATCAAAGCTAGTTGTTTCCTTAAATCTTCTCCCTAGCTGTCATTTTTTAAGTTAGAAAAAGGGTATTCGTTGCCCATTTCAAGGAACATGGAATAAAAAAAGAGCAGCATGCTTGAATTGGAATAATGGCTTTATTTGGTTGGCATTAACTGATAATTCTTGTGCTTAACATGTTGAAATAACTCTAGTCCTGGTTTGTATGATCAGATGATTGCCTTTACTGTTTTTCAACTTGACAAAATTGTCAATGGAATGAGTTTTCCTTTTTGGTGATTTTGAATCGATTGAGTACTAAGTTATTGTAATGTTGGCATGGTATTAATTTGAATCTGCTAGCAAATTGCGAGTGTTGGTGTATATGTGCATTTGCTCCTGCATATCTATGCTGTTGTGTTCTTACATTACTTAGGGAGGCGGGACTGAGTTATGTATCGGGTTGGTTCCGAATAAGGTTACCTTTTCTTTGCTTTCTATTAAAATTTAGTTTGTCTTTTCTTTTGTGCTATACCTGAAGAGTACCTTAGAGAAGTTATTGTCGGAATGGATAAGCCAGTGATTGCCTTTGATTTGCTCAAAAATAATTTAAGGAGTCCATTATTCTGCTCTCTGCCAATGGCTTTTTATTTGATTACATTTAGGCGATGTCTCTTTTTGCCTTCACTGCTTGCTTTTGATACCATCTTATTCCTTTTCTGGCAGCACTTGTAGTTACTGAAAGCCCACAGAAGAAGAAGGATCCCCAGATTATACATAGAAAAACAACTGCTCCAGTTGAATTATGGTACCTTCCATGGAATGCATCATAGATTATCTGTGCTGGTACTAAGGCGCCAGCAGTCTCGTTGTTCACATCGTACAAATAGTTGAAATCCTACAGTAAAATCAAAAGCTTCATGTCAACATAAAACCATCTTTCTGAAAGAACTTCCAGTAGGAAAATAACCCAATAGAGAGCATACCTGGATACTGAAGGTAAGAGCCAAGTAATATGCCCATCCAAAAACAGAGATAATGCCAATACTGGAAAGAATAGCAGCAGGACCTGTTCTATCAGCACCTTTTGTTTCTTCGGTTAAATGAGCTGCTGTGTCGTAGCCATAGAGGCAGTAGTTGTTTAGCAGCACAGATAGAATGACAGCATAAGGTTTAAATGAGCTGCTGTGTTTTTTTTTTTTTTTTTTTAGGTTTTTTTGAGTTGACCCGGGTTAACCCGGGTCAACCCAGCTGACCCGTGACCCGAAGGGTCGACCGGGTCAATGACCGGGTCGGGTTTCAAAACTATGCTCAAAACGGTAACTAATTTCACTAAGATATGGATTATTAGTAATGTTCTAAATTAAGCAAATTAATTACGTTGTTTCTTGATGTTAAATTACAGTTATGTTTTGAGGGACTGAAGGGTTTAGAATCATACAAGAAAGAAGCTGACAGATTTACATGCTCAGTGCTCCCTGATAGCCCCTACCATCAATTTTATTTCACTCCTGGAGGTATGATTCACTTGAGAGATGGGCCAGCATCATTATTAAACCTGGTTTGAAAGTTGATCTGATTAAAAAAATTAAATTTTAAATTTTATAGATCAACTTAATTCAATCCAAATCAACCTAGAAAAATAAAATTAAATAAAATTAAAATTTTAATATTTTATATAAAAAAGTTAAGAAAATATCCATGTAAATATAGGCTATACGTATTATAAATAATGAAATTTAAAAGAATATTTTAAAAAGTTTTTTATCTTACACTAAAAAAATATTACATTAAGCTTTTAAGTTGAAGTATTTAAACCAAATTTATTTTTTTTTTTATCCCACATTGAAAAAAACATAATTTTTTTTTCTTGTGAACATAGAGTTTATTTATTAATGGGTTTCAAATCTCACATTGAAAAAAGATAATTTTTTTCTTGTGAACATAGAGTATATATATTAATGGGTTTTAAATCTCACATTAATAAGATACTATGTTATCATTTTAAGTTGAAGTATTTAAGCCAAAAGGTTTTTTTTTTTCATATTAAAAAAACATAACTTTTTCTTTTAAAACATAAAGAATATATACTAATGGATTTCAAATCCTACATTTGAAAAAAAAAAAAAAAAGATCTCGATCGGGTTTGGTCAGGTCGTTGTACCGGCCAGTTTTTTGACAAACCCGGATCGGTCCAGCCCTTGGGTCAACAGAGTCCCAGGTCGACCCGCCTTGCCTGTCCGGGTTTAATAACTATTGGGGCCATTACTCAATATGTTCCGAGCATAGATTTCTTGTTCAGTGTCTATAGTGACATCCTTGCCAAACACAATGAAAAGTACACCGTTGAAATATAGCTCAATTGATAAGGTTTTGAGTTTGCTTTCTAATGGTCACGAGTTTAAGTCCTTTCAGAGCCATTGAATACTTATATGATCGTTAACTTCATGACCCGTGAAATTAGTTGAGGTGCGCACAAGCTAACCGCACATTTATATTAATAATAATAATAATAAATAAAGTACACCGTGGAAACCAAGCATTTGAGTCTTCCCGCCTCATGGCATTTGCCAAGCAACAGATGGATTACTTGTTGGGCAGCAATCCTGAAAAGAGATCATGTAGTTGGGTTTGGACACAACCCACCGGTACAAGCCATCTAGAGGCGCTTCTGTTCCAGTGATGTCCAGTAGCAAAATAGTTAGCTATGGCGAGAGCTTTGCAAACTGGTTCACCAAGGATGCACCAAACCCTAATGAACTAACTGGTGCCATTATGGGTGGACCTGATCGCTTCGACAACTTTGTTGATAAGCGTTGGGATTCATCTAAAACCGAGCCTTGCACGTACGTTAACTCTATTTTAATTGGTGTTCTTGCAAAGCTTGCAACACATTGCCGTGTCGAATAAGCCATAAATTCATTATGTTGTTTAGTGATTGATCGACGAGCATGCAAAGTAGGTGGATACATGTTTAGTCCAGAAGACTGAATTTTATAGAATTTATTTGAAGTTTTACGTACACAAAATCCATTTAATTATTTTAGATGCATGTACACAATACATTAATAATATAATAATTCTTTGAGTTTTTAGAATTATCCCTTTTCTAGTATAAATACACGCATTAAAAATATTATAATCTAAATCTAAGTCTATATAAACTTCCTCTTGTTTGTAATATTATGTAAGAATGAAGTATATTTTCACCATACTTTGCTTTTCCTTTCTCATGCACCTAATTTTTTCTTGTATAGTATCAAATCTTGCTTGATCTAATGAAGCATTTCAAGGATTAGAGCTGTGTGTAGATGGAAGAGAGAAATCTCAGGAGTAATTGAGTAAAGAACATCCAAAGAAGAAACAAATGAAGGTGTAAGCTAAAGAATATTGAAACCTAGCATTAAAAGAAACCTAGAAGTAGCCCAAGAGAGGCAATGTGCAAGTTGACAATCCCATAAAGAGAAGATGAATACTTGCACAAAAGATTATGTGGTATTAGAAAAATCACCGATGAAGAAGAGAATAGAGAGATCTTCTTAAAGAAAAACTAGAAAATGAAAAAAAGAGCCATGTAACAACCCGAAATATTAGTTTAACAACCCGGAATATTCAATACAAATTAAACCATTAATTGACACATTTATAGGAGTTTGGGGCCATTTTTTTTTCAATCATAATTCTATGTTAAATTTTATCAAAAATTCAGAGTTTTCAAAGATTAGAATTTACATCGGTAACAAAATAATAATTATAACCCCACAACTAAGTTTTTAACTTGATATAACAAGAAACGTACATTATAAAATACCAAATAATTAAGAGTTTTCTTAGACTAGATCAAGCTAGCCCTGCAGAGCATGATGGACGTGTAACACATAATTTTAAATCATATTTATTTGAGTATCATATAAATATATCAATTATTGTTTACAACTTTTTTATAACTTCCCACTCATCTTAATTTTCATTATCTTATGTAGAATATTTGTTCGAATTGTTCTTATTTTATTATTTCCAATAACTCATCACATCATCAATTGCCATCCATCCCTAAATCTTCATTTATTTCTCTTACAATGATTATCATACCTATTTCCCTTAACCAATATCAATTCATTATACAATTTCCCATAAACCCATACTACTAAAATCACATGTCTTCAACTATTACCATAAGCTTATTCAAATTTGACCATTATTGATGAAAATATATATTGTAACTTAATTTTTATCTACTTGTTTTTAATTTAATTTTAGAGTTAAAATTTAAAATTAAAAGATTAGGGACTAATTCCAAGTAAAATGTAATTTATCAACTTTGTAAAAAAAACTAGAAACTATAATATGATTATGTTATTCTATTATAATCTTCAATTTAAGAAGATTATTATGATAATGATAATTATTTATTTTTAAATTTAAGTTTTAAGCTAATTCAAATTTCAAAATAAAAAATAATTTTGTTTTGAAACTTTATTTTTTCAAAACTTTATATTTATAAAATTTTTATACCATAAATACAGATCTAGAACATTGGGGAGGACATTACAAATAAACTTAAAAAAGCACATTACGCGAACCTAGAACATCATTGAGCGCAGCCACCCCATCCTAAAAAAAAAAAAAAGCTTGGTGTTTCCTTCCTGCCGTCGTCCTCCCTCATTCAAGACCGGGCCATACACATTTTCTCCTTTTGGTTGCCAGAAGACACCCTCATTTTCTCTTCCCCCATAGACCACGCAGCTGACAAAACTCAACTAGCAATAGCACCGTCCCTGTCCCTCACGGCTGGCTCCCCATTCATGAGAGATACGGCAGCAAAGCTAATTCACGTTGACAGCAGCAGGACTCCATCCTCAGCCATCAACAGCGTAGCCTCCTACTGAGAGCTCCATCCTCAACGTTGGTTGAAGTCAAGATTAGGAGCAGCTCAGCCATCTCTATGCACCGTGAGCATGCACCAGCCATAGCAGCAGCGTCATCAACAGCTCCAACAACCGGGAGCAAATGCAAGCCCGCAGCAGCAGTAGAGGGAACCCTTATTTCCTTTCCTCCTCTCCTTAAGCAGCAGCTACCAGCATCGGCTACACCCCTGCATTTCCAGCAACAGCCTACTCTTCTCAGTAGTGGCAGCATGGATTTCCGTGACTTGAGCAGCAGCCACTGTGAGCAACAACAATTGTTTGTCCTCAGCCACGGTTGCAGATATCGCTCATCAGCACTAGCACCAACGAGACCAGTTAGAGAGAGAGAGAGAGAGAGAGAGCATGGAGAACAAAACCAGTTGAGAGAGAGAGAACAGCGGGAACAAAAGACCAGAGAGAAAGACGAAACAGAGAAGAAAAGGAGGAAAGACAGAGGAGGTTTGTTCAAAGGTTGCCCGACCGCCAGCCACCAGCGTCACCAGCATCGACGTCTTCATGTCAGGTACGCCATCTTCACCATCACCATTTTAATTACATTCTTACTAAGCACGCATACGTGAATTAGAATTCACGTATGCTATTGCATTTGCCTGCTTGGTCACTAGGCTAGAATAGTGACACAGCTCAGGCTGGCTGGATCAAGCCCAGCCTTTATGGCTGGGCTAGGTCCGGCCTAAAAAAACAAACAAAAACTGTAGAGGCTGAGTTGGGTCTCAGGCCCAGCTGACCTAATTGATGTTAGGAAAACACACTCTTATAATTTTTTCTTTCTTTTCACTCATTTTGTTTTGATATCTAGTCAAATAATTCATTTTGGATATCATAAAATTCTAAAAAGAGTTCACATGGACCATTTTGATATTTATTTGTAGGTTTCTCATGCTTTTTTTGTTAACTTTACTGTATATTTGGTTTGTAGACTTTTATTGTGAAATGCAAGTTTAATATGTAATACATGTCTTTTTCATTTTTTTTCTCTTTAAAAAAAATATAAAAATAGTTTCATTTTCTTTTAATCTAAATCTTACGGATTTATTCACTAGCACCAGAGTCAGAAATACCGTACTTTTTAGGTTACGTAATATTTACCAATACCAGAGCTGAAAATATTCATAGTCGAATATTCACTAACACTAAAGTCAAGAATATTATAGGAAGACCATAAAAATGAAACAGAAACAAATTATTAACAATTTAAGACAAAACTAGCAATGCAGCTTGCTTCGGGTAGGATGCTTATGAGAATATAGTATTTACCCTTTTGCGTCACTAGTCTCGTACCATAGAATCTTTATTGATCAGTTAGAGTTCGTAGTAACAATAATACTAGGTGGAAATTCCTTAAACTATATATTTTCTCCTTGAAGAAAAGAAAAAAAATGCCATATATCTATTCTTTTTATACATTTAAATATTTTAAAGGTCACCGCGATGTTCGGGTGTGACAATACATATCAACAGTGGCAACCATCCTTGATATTTCTTATCCTTCTCATAAATCCACAATAATTTTCACATTCCTCACTTTTATTTGATCATCTTGTATAGACTAATAGTCATTCCATGCAATAATTCAAAAAAAATTAAATAAAATATACAAGATGAATAAGGTATTGAACATCTACCTGTAACTCCCGTTAGGCATTCTCCTCCAACAACCGAGGATGTTCCTTCATATGCCTCTCTTAAAACCAAAGAAGGTACCTATATTAATATCTCATCATTCATTCAAAATTCCAAACATCATTATGTAAAGCATAACCAATTTATTATTTTTATCAAACACGAGCTTAATTGGATTTGTTATTTTATTTTGAACTCATTATTAAAATGTCTATATGCTCTAACACATTTATTTTTATAACTTATTTGAAGTGTCACATTTCTTTATATTTTTAGTCTTTTTACAGCCAACATCATTTACACTACCTATAATATATTTTCTTTTCTTTTCTTTCTTAATTTTCCATGATTTATGTCAATCAAAACTATCCTTAATTTTTTTTCCATACCTAACTCATATATATTTCAATACTAAAGTCACTACTTTTAACTTTCCCATACACTTCTTCCATTTCAATGTTGTTTTATTATTATTTCATCTTTATAACCATCGATATTAATCCCAACACAACATTAACTCACAACTCCAAGATGTACCTCTATTTACATACATCAAGTTTCAATACCAAGTCTTACCACACATATTAGGATGGTCTACAGGGTTCATAATTACTCCTTTTACAACAGGATGTTTGCCTAGCCAACATTTTGATCCAACTATACCTAAAAGTTTCTTGTTCACCCCAACATTCCCTACTTGTCCAAATATTGCTAAGAAGTTTTTGGATATTAAATGAACCTCCCAAAAAGGTAATTTAATGTGGCTGATTTCCTCTCTTTTGCAATCAATTTCGCCATACACTTGTAACTCTAGCTAATTGTCTACCCCTTCCAAGTGTGATTTCTATGTTATGTATGATCATGCACGAGCATATCGGTTGAAGTAGATTTTTCTTTTTTATCAATCAAAATCTCTTCCCAATTTGTATAAGCTTACTCCAAAGCATAGGACTTTCTAGGTGTAGATGATGACATCTATATATATGGATCTAATATATCATATAATGTAGTCAAGTACTACATGAATGGATATATAGGAATCAAGATTTGCTGAATCGTTCATGCTATGCACTTCTACATCCTAGATCTTCTCGTTCCTTCATCTGGCTTATATTTTTCATGTAGCATTCAAACCGAATAACTCTATAAAATTATGTTGATACTTCCACATATTAGGGTAAACATAGGAGACATCTTTATTTTTCCCTCAAAGAATGACTACTTAGCTTTCAATTTGCCTCTGACCATCAAATGAGATGTGAATAACTCTCCTCTTTTTTTTTGAAACAATAGGTGTTTTTTGTTTTGTTGGTGCTTGAAACAATTTTTTCTTCTCCATATTACTATATTTATAAGGTCAATAATTTTATATGAGGAACTAATAAACTCAATCACTTTCTACCTTTAATCTTTAGTTTTTTTTGTTGGGATCTATCTTATAGAGGTACTTAAATTGGATCAGTGATCAATTTTTAGGTTTCATCGTAAACCTAATTGGTTACTTCTAATTACATAAATCAATAGTTTAAACAACACTCGAAGGTGGGGCATTTCCTATTTTTTATAGGAACTTCTATACCAAAAATAATAGTATTTATAATTATAGCCCCTTTAGGATATACAATATATCTTTTCTCACCATCCTCATAGTGTATGAGACATGTTGCTACCCAATTTTTGACCCATGTTTTTTATATATTTTCAAAAAAATCCAAAAATAGAGAAAAACAAAGAAAATCCAAAAAATATGTTTTTTAATATATTTTCGTCATTTTAGCATTTTCAACGTCGTCTAAAAAGAATTTAATTTTTCAAAGGATTTTCAAACGCGTTCGACTTTTCACGCGTTATTTTTAAAATAATTGATTTTCCGTATTTGAGTCGACGTCGATATTGCTCGTTTCAAAAAATACAAAAAAACAAGAAAAATCAAATTTTACAAAAAAAAAGAAAAAAGAAAATTAAGGGACCAATTTTGAGGCCGAAACAATATTTTTACCTAAGGAATTTTTGAATTTTGGAAGGAGGGGCAACCTAAGAATTTTTTTCTCTTCACCCGAAATTAGCCGTTGCCCCTGGCCCAATACTATTATTTAATCCCTCTCTTTCGGCTAAAAATTAATTACTTAGCCCCCACCCATGGTCTTCTTTTCCTTGTTTCCCGCCGACATGTTGGCCCTCCTCATAATGAAAAAAAAAAAACCCATATTTCTTCTCATTCCCAGCTTTGCAAGAGGGGGGGGGGAAGCCATTTTCGTCGGGTCCCGAGAGCAGTGGGCAGAGACCCACGATCCCCAGCTCCTTTGAGATTTTCTCCTTCTCCCCCACTGGACCTCCATTTTTCAGAAAACCCCCACAGCCATAGCTCCCTTCTCCTCCAAAACCGCACAGCCCCCTCACCATTTTCATTTTTCTTTTCTTCCCCAAACCAGCACCACCCACAACGCCGATCTTCCTCTCATCAGCACCGGACCACCCCCTTCCCTCACTGTCTCCCTCACCCCTCTCTCGGCCACGCCTCTATTTTCATTTGAAAATCAGAGGGACCTTCCCGATTCCCACAAATCCTCTCCTCTCAGCCGTTTCTCCTTCAACCGGTTAGCAGCAGCCCTTCTTCGGCCGACCAGCACCAGACCCTCCCCCCTCTCAGCAGCGTCACCTCCTCCTCCGGACCATCAACGCCATCCTCCAACAGCAGCAGCTCCTCCACAGCAGCACCCGATCTCCCCGCAACTGAAGAACCCAGCGACGACCACAGCAGCGGCCGAACAGTCCCAGCGGCAACGCCCCCTTCTCAGTTGTTTCCCTCTTCACTGCTGGCCACCTGAAACGGAGGAGAGGAAGGAGATGACCGATCTGCAGCGAGGCAGATTCAAAAGACCCGCACGGGACAGATCTGAAGAGAACTTGAACAGATCTAAAAAACTAAAATCGACTGTGTTGTGCATTTTCTGTTATTGCAGGTCACCGCCGGCGAGAGAAAGGAATAGGAGAGGAAGCCATTACAGCCCCTAACGCTGCCCAGATTTCATGGCGGCGCGTGAACCCACGCGCCGCCAGTGACGGCGGCGCGTGGGAAGACGCGCCACCAGCGTTCAGTTGCCCTGAAAATGCTCCCAGCACTGTTTCAGTGGTGCAAAAGGTGTTCCTGTGAATTCCATATTGTTTTAGGGCTGTTATTGTAATTTTAATGTAATTTTTGTTTGATGTAATTTCTTATTTAGTTTTGAATTTGTATTTGTATTTGTATTATGGAAAGAAAAGACAAGAAAAGAAAAAAGAAAAGAAAAGAAACAAAAAAAATAAAATAGTGAAATATGAATGTGTGTGTTTGTATTTTTTATTATATGTTATTGAATTATAAAAATTTAAAAAAGGACAAAAAGAATTATTTGTTAATTTAAATATGGTTAAATATCTCAAGGACAAATAAAATCAAGTTGTATTTTCCATGAAAATATGAGGACAAGTTTCTACATATATTCGGGGATTTAATAACTGATTTATTCAAGCCTAAGAATTTAATTAATATTTTAAATTTTCAAATCACATAAGAACACGAAGCAGCTTATCTCAGGTAGGGTGTGTTAGGGGTGCTAATACCTTCCCTAACCACAACCAGTCCCTTACCCATGATCTCTGACAAGACCAGTACATCAGGTTTCCTAGTAGCCCTCAATAAATTACTAGGTGGCGACTCCCACGAACGAATTCAAAGCAAACGCTACAACGAGAAAAATCGCCAGCCGATGCCGCGCGCCAGGATTTTTTTTTTGGGATGCGACAGGATGGCGACTCCACTGGGGACTTTGTGGACTAAGCTTTGTTTTTGTCTGAAGATTGTGTTTTATTGTTATGGTTTGCTTGTTTATTTTTAAATATGCATTTTCTATATATTTGTTCATATTTAGTTGCGCGTTTTAATTTCTGTACATATTTATCTCATGCATCACATAATGTAATTTTTAAAGCACACACAAGCTTCAGGTTAGGAGGGGGACTAGCAGCTTACCTTACGACTTTTAGTCAAGGTTTAAGTTTGTGTAAACCCCAACTCTTCGTTGAGTGCCAAGATTGGTAAAAGTTGGACATGTGCCATCTCACTGCCTACTGGCCCCTATATTGCCTTTTAGAGGGTAATCACTGGGACAACAAGAGACCCTTTTTAGAGACCGAATAGTAAACCTACCTTTTGTCTCACTTAAAAAGATTAGAACCTGCCTGTAGGATGTATGCTCCGTAAATATTTGTTTTGCATCCGAGCAAGCATCTTGAACTCAAGACTTGTGGGTGACACATTGGCCGTCACTCCGAAAATTGTCATTGTAGAGTTTGGGCAAAAATCATGATTCTTGTTCCATCATACAAGAGTTACGACCATATTGTCACCTCTCGAAGGGCGAGTTCATCATATAGATTACATATTCATAAATTTATCATGCATGTACCGGGTTGAAAGGTAGGTCCCCCGCACAAGCTGTGCTGCACGTGATTGAAGAAAGATGATGGAAGTGAAGAAAGGTGTCGGATAGAGGCTCATTATCAGATTAAGGTTGAGAGCCTCAAAGGTGAAATAGCTAGACTCAGATTTGCTTGAACAAGTGTTGAGTATTTAAATGGAAAGAGAATGTCTGCATAGTCTTCTGTGGGAACAATGTTTGTCCACGTCCAAGTGAAGCTGTATCTCTCCTTTTCAGTCATAAACAACAGCAACAATGCCTTCAGTCATCAACTAATGACAACTCTGATTCTTGTCCAGTTGTACTGTTAAGTGTTCATCGCCTCCACATCATCTAATAGAACCAAACGACTACTAGTCTCTTGTTCATGGTGCATTAGTCTACTTTGAAGTTACCCCAATTATGAGCTCAATTCCAATTCAGCAGCACAAGGTGTTAGTCTGAAAAATCATGATCAGATACTGAACTTCTACGTGTGGCACGAGCAAAACATTGTACTAGGCAAAGGAGTCAGGCCTGGTCTGAAAATATGAGTAGTCGTCGAACTTCAACGTGGCAGAGCTCTCTCTACAAAAATCTGTTTATGATGCTGCAAGTTGAGAGTGCAAGAGAGGATCTACTAATTACATATGCTACAAATATTTCTCTCGTCAATTTCAGCACGAAGAAATTGTAGCATGTTGAAGAGCCAGATTTGGTTTGAAAACATGGAGCAGACATCAAACTTCAACGTTGTAGAGATCTCTCGGCAGGAATCTACTTGAGGATTTGTAATTGGGAAATCCAAGAAGGGATGCAGTGGTTTCAGATTGTCCACAATTTTCTCCTACCAGTATTGGCATTAAAACGCAAAAGTGGATGTTTGCTGCACCGTCAATGAGGAATCAAAGAGAAAATAGAGGAGTTGTGGATTCATCAGTTTCTCTTCCAATTTTGACAATATATGATTCCATACATTTTTTTTGCGCACTGCATGGATTACCTAGATATTGACGGGTTTTCAACAATCCTAAAACCACAACAACATTGGAAGATTGAAATGATGTTGTGAGGATTTGCCGAAGGATTGAACAAGCTATGAAAAGAGAAAAGATTGATGGTTCTGTCAAGGATTCTAGAACAATGATGAGAGGTGAATCAAGAGATGACTTCGACGGTGTGAACCCTTAATTGTGGGGTATAGCCAGGTCTCATGGTAGCATCAATTGCTCAAATGTATTTGCCAAGATGGGACATTCCTCTGCCGTTTAAGTTTGTCGACCAGCATCTGCCAGATTCCAGAATTTTGCTTGACTCCGACAAATCCCATGCAACCACCAATTTCTAGTTGGTATAATCCAGAAAAGAGATGTGATGTCATGGTGGGGTCCTCAACCATTTCAAGTGAACAGTTTCAAGAATTGCAAGAATTGAGTCTGAAAGTTGGTGAGCAAGAGACAAGTGGAGTCAGTGAAGAAGGGTGTCATTGGCTATATTGTCCCCGAACATCTTCAGAATGACATGTTGATCGAAAGTGCTTGGCAAAACGCAAATATTGCCAGAAAAGCTGATTCAAGAATGGTGATGAACAGTCAATCATATTGTTTTGGAATTCTGCATTTTGTTTTGGGATCACATCTCATCCTTCAACGAAATATGTCTTGCTTTGTCTCTTTGTTGTTTTGAAATCAACAGATGTTTAACATTTTATTTTGATAAAATATTTTGATCAAACTCCAACATTCGATAAAGGATAATCAATCCTGAAGATTAAAAGTGTTTTGATTGCAGAAATGACTCGATTCTTGTTGAAATGACATGACGTGACCAAACAATTTTGAACTCATACCTTTTGAAACTGAACCACACATCATATAGCTAAGTTTTAGCAGTATGCATAATGACATATAGTGGATTCAATAGTTATGGACTCGTGAATCATGACTCTTACAAGTCCAAATCATTCATTGGATGAGGTCAAAATTTATCAGTTCTAACTGACCTTGCTTGAAGTGAGAAAAGGCCATCTTTGATATCCCTTCACTTTCTAAAGGTTATATCCCTTGTAGTCCCATTTTGAGCTGAATAGAATATTCTTTTCATGAAAACCCTGACTAGGATCACACCCCATACTGGGGGCAGATGAGAGATATGTTGGAGACATTGATATAATTAATGGATAAAGAGGAAGGCTTAGAACAAAAGTCCAATGATTGAAAGAGAGCTATAAGAAGACACATAGACTGGGGGCATATAAGAAAGTTTTGAGGAAGGCTATGATGAAAAAAAAAATGAAAAAAAAACGGAGAAGAAGTTGAAATTACCTTCACTTAAAGACAAGTCGAAGATAAAGGAAAGAAAACGCCTATCATGTCTATGAAAAGCAAAAGCAATTTCAATCGAGGACACAACAAAAGTCAATACCAGAAAAAAAGACTAAGCTATAAACGTGACTTTTGGTGTCCATTATAAGCCTCTGATGTTATCAGATGATTAAGGTTCGTTATTCATCAAGGAAATGTGGATTTGCGTTATGACTTATGTTAAGAAAAGTCTAAAACTTTGAGGTTAACAAGGTTATATGTCGTTTCCTCTACAAAGACAACAATAGAAAAGAGTTTGATGAATAGTTGATGTTGATCCTAGGTCTTTGAAACCCTCAAACACCTTTTGAGCCTGTTGAAATTCCTTTCTTTCATAGCCATGAACCATAGCCTGCATTACGTGCTTTTTAAAAGCCCTTTTTAATCAAGCAAGAAATTTGAACCGATAAATGGCGCTCTCAAAACTTAAAGAGCTTTTCCATAAGGGTCGTGACTTCATGAATTAAGCTACTGGTTATTATGCATACTGATAAAATAAATGCTAAGAAAAGAAACAACTTTTCTTGATAAAGCCTGAGCATCTTGTTTTTGAAATTCACAAAAATGTCACCTCATCACAGACCATCAAATGATATACCCAATATCAAGGATTCAAATTGATACAAAGAACCATGGAAAAAGCCATTTTAATCCTACAACGGGTCGATTTCTGTTTTCAAAATACAAGACAATCAAAGGACTGTGTATTTCGAATAACGTGTGTTGGGTCTTTGATCAAAAAGCTTGATTTTCAAAAGATTTCCAAAAAAGGGACATCTCTGATTTCATTTCAACAAACTAGACTTTGAATATACATGATCTTTGAAATATGAGAGTTGATTCCAGAACAAGGAAGATTATCAAACACAGAAGAACATTGATTGAGTATGCAAAATCGTTGATAGAAATGACATTGAAGTCCTCGACACTCCTTGAAAAGTTGAGCAGCTGGGGGGCAATACAGTGGACCTTAAGAAGGAAAACAAACAGTATCCAGATCAACTGGGGGCAAAGAAAGAATCACATGATGAGTCATCAAAGTCCATCAAAGTCATTCCTGGCATTCACAAAAGCCATTTGGTTGTAAACAGAAGAATGAGCATGTTCAGATCAACTAGGGGCAATGTTGTTCAAAGACAATCCATGATTTAGTGAACTTCAGCAACAATTGATGAGCAACACTGCACTTGAAGGATATTTTCATATCTTCATCTTGGGTAACCCTCTGAAACATGGCTATGACTCCTGACAGATGTTATCGGGTGAGTGCATTTGAATGAACATCGAACATATGCACACCACCAAGACTGACTGTGGAACAATGCTACACTTGAAGGACAATCTCATATTGTCATCCTTTGAAACATGGTTATCGACAGACGTTACCACGCAACTGCATTGAATGAATGTCAGAAAGGCACCCACCCCGAAGACTGACTGTGTGGGACAATTTGTTTTAAGCCAGATGAGCACTTCACCGCATGAGTATGAGTGATAGAAGTAGCATCATTGATGAGGCCGAGGCATTTCTTTTCACAATCTGATTAGAAGAGTTGAAAGGAGTCCATGAGAAGAGCACTGAGCATACAACCATGAGCCTTTGTACTGCAAGCTATGAGATGCATGATTGGATGACTGAATGAGTTCCAAGAAGGCTGATGATAACATGTACTTGAAGAGTACTGTTTCAAATATAGGCAAGTTCATGACTGATTAACAATTTTGATGGGTATTGGCATGATGCACACAATCAATCAGAGGATAATTCTCAGAAGAAGCCAGGAGAAAATCCTTCATGATGAATCAAGCAGTACCACACTTGGGGGCAGGGTCAAGCTTGATGAACGATGCAAGCAGTAATTGTCGAAGACAGCCCGGGTTGGGCACTACATTTACAGCTGAGTGGATGGCTTGCACATGAATGAGCCAATGCATCGAAAGAGCAAGGAAAGCTTTGGAATGAAAACAAAGGCACCCTATGACGATGGAGCATCAAAGAGGGGGGGACCTATATTTCAAATCAGGTAAGGATGCATGCATATCATCTAACCTAAAAAAAAAAAAAAAAAAAAATTTGCACATATTTTTGAATTGTTACAGGAAAATCCTTAAGGAGGTCCAGCAAGATGGTGGAAAAAGAAAGAAGCATGGTGGTGATGATAATAAAGAATCGGTTTTGATCATGGAATAAAAGGACGATGGGATGAACCCTACTATTAGGAAAATCCCAAAGAAATGAAAAGATCAACCTTGCAATCGGGAAGCCTTGAGTTTTCAACCCTTGCAGTCAGGAAACACCGAGTTTTCAAATCCAATGATCGGGACTTATCAAGAAGCACCAAGTTTTCCAGCCCTGCTTCTGTCATCCCCTCAGGACTTCGCCAGGTAAGTCCTATTTTTCACACTTGTCATATCACATTTTTTCCATCTGGGTAGGTCGCCCATCATAATAAGACCGTTCATCATATTTTTTTCCATCCGGGTAGGTCACCCATGACAATGAGACCGTAGTTTTCCACATTTTTTCCATCTGGGTAGGTCACCCATTACAATGAGATCGCATTTCATATTCTTTCTATTTGGGTAGGTCGCCCATCACAACGAGACCACTTCATCATATTTTTTCCATCTGGGTAGGTCACCCATTACAATGAGACCACACTTCATATTTTTTCCATTTTTTTGGGTAGGTCGCCCATTACAATGAGACCACACTTCACATTCTTTCTATCTGGGTAGGTCACCCATTACAATGAGACCACACTTCATATTTTTTCCACGTGGGTAGGTCACCCATTACAATGAGACCGCACTTCACAGCATTTTTCTAGGGTTCGTCACCCGTACAATGAGACCAGCATTTTTTTAGGGTTCGTCACCCGTACAATGAGACCAGCATCTTTCTAGGGTTCGTCACCCGTACAATGAGACCACCATCTTTCTAGGGTTCGTCACCCGTACAATGAGACCAGCACAGCACTAGGGTTCGTCACCCGTACAATGAGACCAGCACAGCACTAGGGTTCGTCACCCGTACAATGAGACCAGCAGCACTAGGGTTCGTCACCCGTACAATGAGACCAGCTTTTTTCTAGGGTTCGTCACCCGTACAATGAGACCAGCTTTTTTTCTAGGGTTAGTCACCCGTACAATGAGACAATTTTTTACACATTCTTTTGTTTTGGTTAAATGAGGTCGCTAAATGGGATCTCATGTAGCTTTGGTTAAAGGGAATCGCCAGATGGGATTTCAGGTTAACCGAGTTACACAATTTAGTTCCAGCAGAATGAGATCGCCAGATGGGATCTCATGTAGCTTTGGTTAAAGGGAATCGCCAGATGGGATTTCAGGTTAACCGAGTTACACAGTTTAGTTCCAGTTGAATGAGGTCGCCAGATGGGATCTCATGTAGCTTTGGTTAAAGGGAATCACCATATGGGATTTCAGGTTAACCGAGTTACGCAATATTTTCGTTCCAGTTGAATGAGGTCGCCAGATGGGATCTCAGGTAAACCCAATGTGTGGGCAGGTCGCCCGTGAAAATAGACTATTGGGAGAGTGTGGGTCGGTCGCCCGTGAAAATAGACTAGGGTGAGTATGTGTGGGTCGGTCGCCCGTGAAAATAGACTAGGGTGAGTATGTGTGGGCAGGTCGCCCAAGATAATGAAATCATTTTCCTTTTGTTTTCTTTACAAAGCTTACTATGCAAAATTTTGAGAATTTTCGCTTCGTAAGCATTGTAAAGAGGGGGCATCTGTTGCTACCCAATTTTTGACCCATGTTTTTTATATATTTTCAAAAAAATCCAAAAATAGAGAAAAACAAAGAAAATCCAAAAAATATGTTTTTTAATATATTTTCGTCATTTTAGCATTTTCAACGTCGTCTAAAAAGAATTTAAATTTTCAAACGCGTTCGACTTTTCACGCGTCATTTTTAAAATAATTGATTTTCCGTATTTGAGTCGACGTCGATATTGCTCGTTTCAAAAAATACAAAAAAACAAGAAAAATCAAATTTTACAAAAAAAAGAAAAAAGAAAATTAAGGGACCAATTTTGAGGCCGAAACAATATTTTTGCCTAAGGGAATTTTTGAAATTTTGGAAGGAGGGGCAACCTAAGAATTTTTTTCTCTTCACCCGAAATTAGTCGTTGCCCCTGGCCCAATACTATTATTTAATCCCTCTCTTTCGGCTAAAAATTAATTACTTAGCCCCCACCCATGGTCTTCTTTTCCTTGTTTCCCGCCGACATGTTGGCCCTCCTCATAATGAAAAAAAAAACCCATATTTCTTCTCATTCCCAGCTTTGCAAGAGGGGGGGGGGGAAGCCATTTTCGTCGGGTCCCGAGAGCAGTGGGCAGAGACCCACGATCCCCAGCTCCTTTGAGATTTTCTCCTTCTCCCCCACTGGACCTCCATTTTTCAGAAAACCCCCACAGCCATAGCTCCCTTCTCCTCCAAAACCGCACAGCCCCCTCACCATTTTCATTTTTCTTTTCTTCCCCAAACCAGCACCACCCACAACGCCGATCTTCCTCTCATCAGCACCGGACCACCCCCTTCCCTCACTGTCTCCCTCACCCCTCTCTCGGCCACGCCTCTATTTTCATTTGAAAATCAGAGGACCTTTCCCGATTCCCACAAATCCTCTCCTCTCAGCCGTTTCTCCTTCAACCGGTTAGCAGCAGCCCTTCTTCGGCCGACCAGCACCAGACCCTCCCCCCTCTCAGCAGCGTCACCTCCTCCTCCGGACCATCAACGCCATCCTCCAACAGCAGCAGCTCCTCCACAGCAGCACCCGATCTCCCCGCAACTGAAGAACCCAGCGACGACCACAGCAGCGGCCGAACAGTCCCAGCGGCAACGCCCCCTTCTCAGTCGTTTCCCTCTTCACTGCTGGCCACCTGAAACGGAGGAGAGGAAGGAGATGACCGATCTGCAGCGAGGCAGATTCAAAAGACCCGCACGGGACAGATCTGAAGAGAACTTGAACAGATCTAAAAAACTAAAATCGACTGTGTTGTGCATTTTCTGTTATTGCAGGTCACCGCCGGCGAGAGAAAGGAATAGGAGAGGAAGCCATTACAGCCCCTAACGCTGCCCAGATTTCATGGCGGCGCGTGAACCCACGCGCCGCCAGTGACGGTGGCGCGTGGGAAGACGCGCCACCAGCGTTCAGTTGCCCTGAAAATGCTCCCAGCACTGTTTCAGTGGTGCAAAAGGTGTTCCTGTGAATTCCATATTGTTTTAGGGTTGTTATTGTAATTTTAATGTAATTTTTGTTTGATGTAATTTCTTATTTAGTTTTGAATTTGTATTTGTATTTGTATTATGGAAAGAAAAGACAAGAAAAGAAAAAGAAAAGAAAAGAAACAAAAAAAATAAAATAGTGAAATATGAATGTGTGTGTTTGTATTTTTTATTATATGTTATTGAATTATAAAAATTAAAAAAGGACAAAAAGAATTATTTGTTAATTTAAATATGGTTAAATATCTCAAGGACAAATAAAATCAAGTTGTATTTTCCATGAAAATATGAGGACAAGTTTCTACATATATTCGGGGATTTAATAACTGATTTATTCAAGCCTAAGAATTTAATTAATATTTTAAATTTTCAAATCACATAAGAACACGAAGCAGCTTATCTCAGGTAGGGTGTGTTAGGGGTGCTAATACCTTCCCTAACCACAACCAGTCCCTTACCCATGATCTCTGACAAGACCAGTACATCAGGTTTCCTAGTAGCCCTTAATAAATTACTAGGTGGCGACTCCCACGAACGAATTCAAAGCAAACGCTACAACGAGAAAAATCGCCAGCCGATGCCGCGCGCCAGGATTTTTTTTTTGGGGTGCGACAAGACAAATGCATGCATTTCCATTAGGATGATATTCTATGGTTATAATTTTACCATATATGTATTTTCCATTCTATTGAAAATTGATTTTACGATATAGATATTTATGACCTCTCTCTCTATGCCTTGCGATAATGATTTCTCTAGTATTGCAACCTTTACCACAATGATGTTGCTTATAGATCAAATTATTTCGTGTATTGGGTTTTACTTGATTATCTATGGTTGCATTTCATGTGCTCAGGGTAGAAGTTTTGTATAAATGTATTGTCATGCTATTAAGTATTTTGATTCAAGTTATTTTCTTTCTAAGAGGTGGAATAGAATAACCCGGTTGAAGTGTAATGAAATAGAATCCACAACAAATCTTTTATGGCTTTTAGTTTTTTACTAGATTTGTAGCTCAGGCTCCACTGCGGATCGGTCAAATTGTTTTTTGATGTAAAGAAAAAAAATATAAAGATAAAAACTCGAGATCTAAGTCATCGGACCAATTGGAATCTAAGCCCATCCGGAGTATCAAAAAACCAATGTTAAAGGGCGAAACTACAAAAATAAAATTCAGTTAAACCAGGTTAACTTATAAACTTTATGACTATGAACATAAAATCGGGATAATCTTATATAAAGAAATACAAAAAAGAAAAAAAGAAAAAAAGAGACCACTCGAAAGGAAATGGGAAAAAAGGCATGAAGACCAATTTACAATACATCAAATGTTGAAAGATAAAATTAAGATAAATCAATTTTAAAAAATGACCAAAAAACAAAAGTCAACTTATATTAACCTTTGAAATTAGTGACTGTAGTCATGAAACTGAGACTAACCTCATAGAAGGCAAACCATAAAAAATAACAAAGCAAAATTCTAAAAAAATAGTAAAAACAAAAACAACTTAAAAAAGACAAAAAAAAAACTAACAGACTCAAGTAAACCTTTTAAACTTGGTCTAATATCTAAAACTCGTAACTCAAGAAATCTTGAATTCGGGTTGAATAAAAAAGCTTAATTCCCAACCAATTTAATTTTGAATAATAAAATCATGAAAAAATATCAGTTTTAAAAACTTGCAAAAGCAAAAAAGATAGCATGAAAAAGAGTGGGCATCAAATTTTATAGAGAATAAAAAAACTCATGGAGGATAAAATTGTAAAAAAAATCTAAAAAATGATCTTAAACAAAAAAAATAGCAATAAAAAGAATGAGGATCAAATTTCAAAGATGAAAAAAATGAAGCGGGATGAAAATTGAAAAAGGCATATATTTTTTATTTTCATCTTTCAATATTATATTGTTTGAGAATTCGATTTTATAATTTTTTTCAATTTTTTTTTTTCTATGGAATTATCTTGATTTCATGGATTTTTTTTTTTAATTTCAAACTTTAATATTGGATATGTTAAAATAAAGTTTCATAATTTTTTTTATTTGTTTTTTTTTATGAAGTTATCTTGGTCTCATGTTCTAGGTAGCAAGTTCAACATATTAGCCCGAGTTAACTTGGGTTTGTTTTTTTTTTTCCTTTTTTTTATTGATTTTTATTTTTCGATTTCATCTATCAACATTAGATTACTTGGAAATTGGGCTTCGTTTTTTTTATGAATAGCTTTCTATAGGGTTATTTGATATCATGACCTGAGTTACGGGTTTGGCTTGTTAATCTGTGTTGACTCTGGTAGTTTTTTATTGTTTTTTAATTTCATATTTCAACATTAGGTTTATTAGGAATTGATCTTCGTAATTTATTTGATTTTTTTTTTCTGTAGGGTTATCATAATCTTATGACTCAAGTCGTAGATTTGACAAGTGAATCTAGATCAATTTAATATTTCGTCTTCTTAATACTTAAAAAAAAATATTATTTAATATATTATTGTATCAATATTTAAAAAATATATCATTCAATGTAAATAATATTTTGAGTTGATAATTTAATTTTTTTATTAAAAAATATTAGCAACGCACTGCTTTTTTATATAAAAATATAATCGATCCAATGCACAGGCCAATAATCTAAATTTGCTCATGATGCTTCCTAATTTTGGACAAATAATCTGATGCATGAATTACTTGCGGGGACGGGACTACGAGTTTAGGCGAAATCCACTGTCCTTCCGCATTTTAAAATAATCCCTTAAGTTGAACATTTATTTTATAAAAGTTTTGCTTTTTATGTTTATTTTTTCTAAGTTGCATTTTCTCCAAATATCCATAACTATCATATACATTTTTTTTAATATATAAATGATTTTTGTATCTCATTATGTTTTATGACTCCTCCAGCACAAATTCCTAAACTCCACTCCAGCACAAATTCCTAACTCCACCCTCTCTTATTAAAGTGGGAGTGTAGTTTATAATTATAATTATTTTTTAAAATATTTTATTTAGAAATATATTAGAATAATATTTTTTATTTTTAAAAAATTATTTTTGATATCAGTATATCAAAAATAATTTGATAATATTAAAAAAAATAATTAATTTAAAATAAAAAAAAATATTTTTTTAAATACAAAAACAAATAAAAATTAATATAGCTAAGACATATGGAACTCAAATACGTGAAACAAGGGAAACATAAGGCATGCAAGAAATAAATTCATTAAAATTCTATAGTGAGTGATGATGAAAATTAGTCATTGGTTTTTTTTTTAAAAAAAAAGAATATATATATATATACACACACACTCACGCGCGTGGGCATGTGTGTGTGAAATAAATTCAATAATAAAAAACTGTTAGTGCTATGAGAATACTTTCTTCGTCCTTTTAAATAAAAAATTTCACCATTAAAATTTAATTGAAACACTTATTTACTGAATTTAATGATTGACTTTAGATAGTATTCAAAATACTAAAGTTGTGGAAGATACTCATTATCAATTTTATATATTTATTTTCTATTATTTATTTATTTCATATAAAATGTTAGTTCTAAATTATAATATTGCTAAGTGCTTCAATATTGAAATTATCCTTATCCACAACATTCTAAGGAAATGACAACATATAACAAGAAAATTGTGCTGTAAATTGAATGGGCCCGCACTGCTGGCCCAGTAGAAAAAAGATGTGGCACACAGGCCCGCTTGCTTGGCCTTCATATTCTTTTTCAAGGGGCATACGGAATGTTCTCTTTTAATTAAAAAAAATAAAAAATAAAACAGATGATGTGTTATTTGTTATGGTAGATAATATGCTATTTTTTATTTAAATTTCAGTATCAAAAAGGCAATAAAAAAATAAGGCTGGGAGCTTTTGGAGTAAAAAAACTATTTGTCAATTTATTTTTATCTAATATATATTTTTATAATTTTATTAAACTAATTTTAATTTAAAATACTTCTAAATGGGTTTAAATCATAAAATTAAATAAAAAGATTTTCTTTCTCAATCAGGATATATTTTTCTTTGATATGAAATCTAAAAACACACCTCAATACAACTTTTTTTTGCAATTTTTATTGTTCAATGAAACTCATTTACACTAGGATAATTTGTTTTTGTTGAAATATAGCTAATAAAACAACTTTTTATTTTTAATTATTTTTTTTCCTCTCAAATCTAAAACTGAAAAGTAAATTAAATAAAATTTCAAATGAAAAATAATATTTATATTGACGATGAAAAAAATGAAACTAAAAAAGCATTATTATAATCTATATTGAAAGCTGAGAGCATGAATAGTGAATTAAAACTAACATTTTTTTTAATTTTTTTATATATAACTATAATTTAATTATAATTATAATTATAATTATATGACTCTGATAAGTTTTTTTTCTCAAGAAATATGTTAAGGATAATGATGTTAGATTTGAGGTCGAGAGGTTAAAGAGTTGCGCATGCGCTTATTATTATTATTATTATTATTTTATACTTTAATCATTAAATTAAAATATTGGAGAAATGTTTGAGAAAGGTAAAAAAAAACATAAATAAGAGAATATATTATGGATAAAAATTCAAGGGAATAATTGGATTTTAATTAAAATAGGTCTATCCTCTTTGAAAAAAATCTTGGAAATTCCTAAAATATTTTAGGAGGAAAGTCGGCGCAAGATATTATTGCTGAGCACGCCATAAAAAAACATGTAGCAATTAATATAGCATTATCTGTTAATGTACTGAGCAAGATAAAAGAGAAAAGGATAATGTCTGGATAATGTGGGTGAGTGGGATTCAAGCGAAGAGATAAAGATGAGGAGGAGTTAAGTCCTGAAAAACCGTGAAATGGAAACGTGTGGGGCCATGAATTTGGACCGAAGAGTTTTGTCTGTTCCACGTAATGTCTTCGATCAAAAAGACAAAAACATAAGAAGATAAAGATGCTTCAACGTGTCTTAATTTTGGACCACTACCACACCACCTTTTTTTTTTAATTTTTTTTTTGGCCCCACCTGTTTGTTCATATTTCTTCTGTCCCCTGGAGTTGTAACAATTGGGTTGCGTTTCGGGGCAATCCAAGGATAACTTTTTTTTTTTTTCCTTCATTATTTTAACCAAAATAATTATTTAAAAATCATGGCAAGATTATAAATTGGAATTATGTTAAATGAATTAATGTTAATTACATTTTTAGTTCGTTTTAAGCAAAACGTGCTATTATAACATTTTATTTAGAAAAAAAAATTATCAAAAAAACTTTAGAAAATGTTAAATTACCTTTTTTAAAAATTTTAAGATAATTTTATTTAATATTAAAATAATAATATATTAGATGAATTCGCATCATTTTTTTTTAACCCTTAATCTAGGCCATGATTTTCAATAGATTTATATATTTTTTTAAAAAATTTAGTTATATAATAAATAAATATAAGAATAATTTAAATATTAAAAAATAAAATTAAAATAAAATAAAAGGTTAATGTTAAATAATAAAAGTTAAACAAAAAACAAAGGGAAAGAAAATTCAGGCCAAGCAACAAGTGAGCCTACGGAAACAAAATGAAATTGATTTCATTAAATATTATACACATAGCATTTGGACAAAGTTTTGTTTTTTGAATTAATATCATGTAGGAGTTATTTATAATTTCTTGAATTAGTGATTGTTGTATAAAAATTAATTAAATAATATCTTAATCAGTGTTTTGATTATACATTAATGTGGTAAATATATTGATTAATATATTTTAAAATTACTTTTGAAAAATAATAATATTTTAAAAATTTTAACATATATTTAATTATTAATTTGGTTGTACATATTTATTAGATTGTGTATTTTTTATAGGTTTTTTTCTAGAAAAAAAAATAAATCTTGTTTAGCAATTTAAATATCTAACGAAATAAATTTTTTTTAAAATTAATTTCTTCTTCTTCATATATTTCTATTTTCTCTTATATGTCATTTTTTTTTTATCAAAAATATCTTTCAAATCACCAAAAAAATTATATATATTTTTAACAAAAATAAAACATAATATTAAAACAAAATAATATTGTATAAAAGCTTAAAAAACAAGGATTAGGTGTGTGGGCCTCACTTAGATACCCAACACGCCAAGGTCTTTGAAATAAAAGCTTAGGTCTACGCTTCTAGATCATTTTCATTTTTTTTTAAGGGATAAATAGTCTGTTGTCAGCCTATTTTTTAAAGATGAAAAAAAATGCACCAAAATAAAAACTTTACTGGTATTATTTTATTAATAATTTCATTAAGGATTATTTCATATTACCACCAAAATAAGTAGTTGGTAATTCCATGGTGATTGAATGCAATATTATCATTAGAAATTTAAATATTATTAGTGGCAAGTCTTGTAATTTTTTTTTTTTAACTTTATAAAACTTAGTTTTGTTGTTTATTCAATTTGTGATTCAAATTTCATTGGTAATTCCATCAATACTATATTTAATATTTTAAAAAATTGAAATAAACAAAACAAGATAAAAAATTTAAAAAGAATAAAATTGAAATAAAAAAATCAAACTATTATTATTAATTTGAAAAATATTATTGAATACAATTTATCTAGTAGATAAAAGCTGAAAGGTAAGGAGAAGGAGACATATCTTCATCAAGACGAGATGGGTGACGAGATAGACCACATGTACTAATGAGGGTTAATAACAACTTCTTGAGGAAATTCACTTTATCCCTCAAGTCGGTCATCTCAGTTCTAAGTCGAGTCGTTTAAGTTCTAACTTGTTATCGTACAATTGCATGAACGACTAGAGATTGGGAGCTCAAACCTGATTGCAAGGAACCAACAGTTGATACACTATAGCCCGTGTGTATATTCTTAACTGTTGTATTTGAGATATCGTAAACCCGATTTCTATTAGATCCACATGATGATTCGGCCTCCAACCATAAATCCGAACTAAGTGTTACTTATGGCGTTGTGATTCTCCCACACCCTCCAAGTAATAATATTGGTAGCCTCCTTCTAGTAAATTCTTTTTTTATACGTTAATTTTTATAAATAATTAGTTCATTAAAAATTAAAAACTAATCAAATTAAAAAAAAAAAACAAGAATACTGACAAACAGAGTGTTAGGGTGAAAGAATTTGTAATCATAAGAGCTTGATTTATGATAAAATGAGGGGGGCAATGGTTTTCTATATTGTTTTCTGCATAATAAAAAGAAAGAAGAAGGAATGGGGGAGAGGAGAGGGGGGTCATCTGTCAGGTTATAATTTAAATATTACCAACTACTTCACCCATTTTATTGATAATTCTATTTATAATAATGACATGTCATTTTTTATATTCATTGATTTTCAATTATAATTATTTTGGTATTCATTGATATAAATTTTTTGTCAGTGAATACTGATAGAAATAGAGATGTTATAGTTCATTGATAAATGTTATTGTAATTTACTAATGATAATTTTCTGGCCAATTTTTTTTTTTATATTTGATATATTTTTGATTTGATGATGCTTTTAGTTTGTTTTATCTTACTTGAAATTGATTTTAAAAAACATCTTCAGTGTTGAAAAAAAAAAGTAACGCTACAAATAGTGTGTGTATATATAATCTCGTTTTTTGTTTTTTAATAGAATATCAATCATTTATCATTTGAAAGATTCATATTTTATCGCTAACCAATTAATTAATCAGTTTTTATAAGAATTTAAATTTATGTTTTTTTTGTTTATAAATCATTTTTTTAAATGAAGTAATTCATTAAATCCAGTCAAATCCTTTCAAACTGTATTTATTCATATCAACACCGTCGTAAAGCACGTGCTAGGAAACTCTTCTTTCTTTTCTTCAACCTAATCTTTAAAAGATTTTATCAACGACGCCAGTAATTTGAAATTGTCGTAATATTTTAAGCAGATATGTGCTTGCTCCTAAATCGCTTTGATTCCCATATCTTTTTTCTTTTCGTGTTGTTTGAATTTGGATAATTTTGAAAAAAAAAAATTTAAAAAAGGTATGGTTATGTGTGATTAGTTAGATTTAGATATATATTTGGTAAGAATTATGGTTGAGATTTATGTGCATCAAAAAACATATATTAAATGTTTGATAGTTTGTGTTGTTGTGATTTTTTAAAGTATTTTTTATTTGAAAATACATCAAAATATATATATATATTTTTTATTTTTTAAAAATTATTTTTGATATCAGCGCATCAAAATAATCTGAAAATACAAAAAAATATTAATTTGAAGTAAAAAAATTAATTTTTTTCAAAAACGCTTTTGAAACGTAAAAATAAACAAAGTTTTACAAAATTTTGTTACAAAAACATGTAAAACTGCTTTTCAAAAACTACGTTTCAAGCTTAATTTTTTTATAGGTCTAACAATTAAAAACATAATTTAATGTGTTACCAAATATCTTTATTGTATTGATTGCACCACAAATACAAAAGCTGCAAATAAACAAATCCAGCCTTCAACGAATTAGGTAACCATTCTATATAAACAAGTAATTTTAATATTTATATCTAATCCCAAGCTTTTTCTTGAATCTTTATGGATAGAGATATATTTAATTTAATATTACATCAATATCTGGATAGAGATATATTTAATTTAATATTACATCAATATCTATTCTCCTCTTCTTCTTCTTCTTTCAATTAAATCCCAAAAAAAATATGAAGGATCATTAATGTATATGGATAATTTAATTTACAGTCGTTAGCCTTTGCAACTTGTTTTATATTCTGCATTACTATTTTCAAACAGGCCAATTATTAATTAAATCCAATTTTTAATTTATATAAACAAATATATTTTGATGCAATATAATTTCTTTATCCCTCGGAGAAAACACAAGATTCCAGAAACTAGTAATAAAAAGAGCAGCAAAAAAAGTTTTAGATAAGAAAAACAGATCAGCAAATGTAAAACCACTGGCGCTGGAAAACAGCTGATTTATTTATTTTATGCAGTAACAATAATAAAATTTTGAAGGATATTGGAACACCCATCCATCCACTACTATGCATCAGGATAAGGCTAAACTAAAAAGAAACTCCTCTCCTCTCTCCGTTGACTACTCCCTCGCGTAGCTCTTGAAGTTGACCTGGCTAAGAACAAATCTCATATATATAGCTGAAATCGAACCCCACCGCACCCCATCCCACATACTCTTTATTTTTCAATCCAAATCTCTCTAACAGAGCACAGATAAAACGGGTAAAAACCTCAAAATCTCTAAACAGACAGACACACAACAAAAGGGATTTTGTTTTCTTGTCTATAGTCATGTCTATAGCAGTAGATAGTACTTGTAATATAGATATGGATTCCACGGGATTTCCACGCGGAAGATTAGGGTGTGTTGTGACGTCCTCGGTCTTTGAGTCTCCGGTCGGAAGGAGGGAGGAGATGGCGGAGGAGTGTAGTCCGTCGTCTTTGACGACATCTTCTAAGTCGTCGATCGGAAAAGACAGTGATCTGTCGGGCGGTGGAGAAGATGGGTTGGATGAAAATGAGGTGCAAAGTGCGTATAAAGGGGCCCTTGATTCTATGGAGGGATTAGAGGAGGTTTTGCCTATAAGGTAAATAATTTTATAAACAAATCTTTAATGGGCTCCTTCTAGTTTTTTCTTTGTAGTTTGGGATAAATCAGTGTTCTATTTTGTTCAACTTAATTAATTATTTGTATTTATTACTGAATTTGATGGGAATCTGATATTGCTTTAGTTAATTAAGTGTTGCTTTCATCCAAGGGGGTCTTTAGAAGCGGAAATTTGAGTGGATTTGATTTTTTTTTTATTTTTTTGGGTTCTAGTCATGGGCATGAGCATGAGCTTTTGATTAACTGGGGGATATGGGCATCTAGTTGTTTTCTTATGGATTTGATTTGGCCGAGGAAGCAAGAACATCTCAATCTCTGCCACCGTCAGTCTTCATCTGGATCATAAATAAGACCCATTAAGATACGAGCAGGGCAAGTGTGTTTTTCTTATTCCTGTTTTACCCCCCTTTTTATTGGTGTTCCAGTGGAAGTAGTAGAGATGATTTTTCCACCCCTTCTCTGGCTAGGCTCTGCCTTGTTATATTCTTTTCAAGTTTTGAACTATAAATTGCTTGCAAGTTATGATTAGAGGAACTTATTTATTCAGAGTGGCATCTTATGATTAGAGAATATAGCACAGACAATAATGGGGTATTTCATAAACTGATTGGCACCTGCCTGCTCTGTTCTTTTTTTCTTGATGAGCTTTTCTTGTTTTGGATGTTTTTTAGCAAATTGAACTCTGGAAAAATTGTGTTGTTTGCTTCATTTTTTACTGATGATGGAGAAATGCTTGCAGGAGAGGTATATCAAAGTTTTATGATGGTAAATCCAAGTCTTTCACAATTCTGTCCGATGCATCCTCTTCTCCCTCCATTAAAGACATTGCTAAACCAGAGAATGCTTTTACCAGGAAACGCAGAAATCTACTTGCGTTTAATCATTTTTGGGAGAAGAACAGGGGTTTCCCTCACCGAAATGGGATATCAAAGAGACCTATTAGCTCTAGCAAAAGCACATTGGCTTTAGCAGTTGCCATGAGCAGTTCCGAAAGCATTAGCAGTGCTAGTGAGGATTCAAATTCAACTTCAGCTTCAAAGTCTCCCCCACATCTTCCACCTCTACACCCAAGATCCAGGGCTTCTCATAACAATCTAGCATCATTGCCATCCCCACGACAAAGTTTTTCTCCCTGGCGGTCATTCTCCTTGGCTGATTTACAGCAATGTGGCACGGTAAACTCATATTGTGAAAAAACTGATCATTAACTTGACACTTCCATCTTAACTTGTGCTGATGCGGAGACCTTCAATGTTATGGGGATGTAGGGAAATGTTTTTATTTTTTGTTTTTTCATGTTGGTTGCCCCCTTTTGTACGTGTTTCGAGTAAATGGAATGTCTAGAGGAAATACACGCATTCTCTCCCTTCTGTTTTTATCTCCTCAAGCTATTACAATCATATGATGATAGTCTGAACCCGTGTGCGCACCTTGCCTCTCATTAAAAAAGAAAGGAACTACGAGCCGGATTTAACCTAAAACAGTTGCTCCCATGTACCGTAGATTTCTTGAGGAAAATGCAGATGCAGCTTTGTACCTTGGAGGGTTGGAGCACATCATGTAGCTTAGAACCCTAAAAACACTCACGAGGGTTTGTGAATAAGTGATTGTTTGATAATAAGTAAGGAATATCTATCTTTCTGCTAAACAAGGTATATTAAAATCATAATTCATTAGATATTTTTGAATATCAATTAAATACCGTAAATAAATTGTCCCCGGCTTTTCAATAATTTAATAACCAGAGTTATTTTTTTATAAGAATTTGATCTATCCTTTTTTCTGTTGTTAAGGCATCTTAACCAAGAATTCTTTTCTTTATCATCGAAGCACTGTTCACGACCAAGGATTTGATTTTATAAAAATGCATCAGCCAATCTAGAATCAAACACCCTCCATAGGTTCTGCAGACGAAGCAGCACAGATGCTTGAGCTCCAGATTGTTCAAGTTTTACCGCCTCTTCCAAATAATTTAGCGAATATAACGACGTGGAAAAGGTTTAAAGGTTACAACAACACCGTGTTTAGAGGATGCTTGTGAGCGTTTGGAGGATGTGAGGATGCTTGAGAGCATAGTAATAAGTAAATTTTATTTAACAATATATTAAAATAATATTTTATTTATTTTTAAAAATTACATTTGATATATTATACTAAAACTATTAAAATATATATATATATAAATTTATTTTAAGTAATATAAAAAAATTAAATTTTTAAAAATATCATTCTAAACATGTTTCCAACCTTCGTATGTTGGGTTGCATTTAAAGAAAATAATAGAAAATAAAAAAATGAAAAGGAGAAAAAGAGGGAAATTTTTTTTAAAAAAATTATGGTGTTTGAGTAATTCGTGATATTTTATTAATTATATTTTTTTTAAAATCTAAGATAAATTTTTAATAATTAACTAATAGGGTATCTTCTATGGAGACCATAATTTGATTCGAAAATAATAGCGTCCATAACGGAAATAAAATGAACATTGCAGCACATGGATATGCATCCATAAGAGTATATTATATTTTTAATTGAACTTCGTTGTGTATTTGTCATCCTCACGATACCTTATCTAAACTACATATAATAAAAATAGAAGATCAAGGATTTTTACAGGTAGATAAAAAAATTCAATATAGGAAGCAAATAAAAAAAACAAAGTAGAACAAAATACATCAAAAAATTCTCCTTTTCTAATAAAAAAAAAACCCTATTTTCATTTCCCCAACACTATGCATAACCTTTCACCAATATTAACCCCACCACATTCTAGCCCCCACTGTTTCCCTTCTTCACCATAACCAAACCAATGATATCGAACCACCTACAACAACTTCTTTGTTTTTCTAAATAAAAATAATAATAAAAAAACCCCAAGAATAGTAACAACATCATGCCCTCATTATCTCAAGAAAGTCAAACCAGAACCCCTCTCTTTTAGTTTCTTCCATTGTAGCCTCTCAACACCTCTCACAAGAACCAACCTCATATCTCTCTCAATCACAACCTCAAAACCCGACAACCCCTCTCCCTACTGGATTGTGATCTTCTCCTTCTTGAACATGGATAAGATAATAGCCATCTCCCTTACCCCGACGTGAGCTTCTCAATAGACGAACCGAGGCTGTCTCTCTCCGTCTACGATAATAGCAACAATCAATTCCCAAAAGAATCATTTCTCCTTCCAAGACAACGATGAGCAGCATAAACCAATATATATATATATATATATATATATATATATAATATTATATATAGAGAGAGAGAGAGAGAGAGAGAGAGAGACAAATCCCAAAAAATGAACCTGTGAGGAAGAAAAGAGAAGCAAATATGAAAAAATTAAAAAATAAAAATAGTTGTCTTGTGTTGATTTCTTTGTTTTGCAGACAACGGTGATACTCATCGCCGGTAGGGAAAGGAAGAGGAGAAAGAGTGCTTTAGATCCCAACTTTTTCAATCGACGACAATGCATGGAGCCAAACGCTGATACTGATGGTGATGCGTGGAACCTACACACCGCCACTACTTCCTCATATCCAACACATCCCGACCTTTTTTGGATATTGTTCAGAAGGTGTTCTGCAATTTTTAGATGATTTTGTGTGTTTTGATAACATGTAATTTGTGTAATTATAAGTGTGTGTCAGTGAATTAGTGAAATATATGTGTTACATGATTTTTTTAATTTTTTTGCAATTGTTTAAAAAATATAACATAAAAAAAAGAAATAATAACAATCCCATAATTTTGTTTCTTAAAAATCACATATGGCCAAGCTAAAAAAAAAACATCTCTTTGCATAATTTAGCATAAAAAAATACCATGATTAGCATGAGAAAAAATAATAAACGAAAACAACAACAACAAAAACAAAACAAAGAAATTATTTTGTATTTTTTAGCACAAAAAAATGTATTGATTTTCATGAATTTTTTGGGCTTGATAACAAGTTTATTAAGCCTATTAAAAGCTTGTCCCAAATATAATGACCCATTAGGCCTCCATATAAAATGTCAAAAACTCATGTTTTTTTTTTTTGAAAGGGTCCAAAGCCCACTTTTGTCAATTCTTGCGGGTGAAATGATCATTTTTTTAAAAAATTAATCTAAAAGTGTTTGAGGTATGTGGATTCATGATGAGTATCAATCAATATTCACTGACACCAGAGTAAAAAGTATCAACTCTAATATTTATTGATGTTAAAGTAAAAAATATCAACTCTAATATTTAGTGATGCTAGAGTCAGAAATATTATAGATAAATTATTGATAACATAACACAACAACAACCTAAAGCAATCTAAAGACAAAAACAACAATGCAGCCCACCTCAGGTAGGATATTTTAGGGATGATAATATCTTTCCTTTTATGTAACCAGTCTTGTACCATAGGGTCTTTGTTAACCAGTTAGAATTCCTAGTGACCATAATACTAGGTGACGACTTCTTAAATCAAACATTTTCCCTTTAGGAACAAGATGTTAGATATTTGTTCTTATTTCTACCTAATTTATAAAGATCACCGCGATGTCGGGTACGACAATAAAAACAAAGTCTTCAAGCTAAAAATTCCTCCATGTAGCCTAAATCTCTATTATATATTTATATATATATATTCTTAATAGATTTTATTCCTAAACTTCAAACACATCATTCTCTCTTGTTTGGATGATTTATTAGACCCGCCATATATGGTTGGAAATCTTGAGATGTGTAGTTTCTATCCCAATTTGAATAGCAGCACAATTCCACCTGTAGCTCCAAATATATTCCACACAGTACATAAAGGTCTAGTTTAAAAGATTTAACAAGATTTGTCTAGTATCACAATTATAATTCCCTGTGTCTTGTATCTTCTTATAAAATTTCAGCTTAATCCGATGTACAATTGGAGAAATATGCTTGATCTTGTAAAATTAGGAAGCAAACATTTTAAGGCCAAATTCAAACCTAACTTGGTTCATATCAATATTTCCATGGACTTTGTCTTACGTTTACCTTGGTTAAAAAGAAGTTGGGATTCAATTTTTATGGTTATGGATATGTTTTATAAAATGACACATTTTTTATCATGTCATAAAACTGATGATAAACAAATATTGTTCATTTATTCTTTAGGAAGATAGCATGAGAACATGGTGTTCTATGAGTATTGTTTTTTTATCATGATATTAAATTTCTTAGTTATTTTTTAAAGGTTTTATAAGAAAAGTTGAAAACTAAGCTGTTGTTTTCTACGGATTCCCTAAAACCAGAGCAAGAACAGTACTTGTCATCCATAAATGGATGGTTAAATGAAAGTAGTAAATATAACTTCATTACTTTATTCCGTATGCTATTTAAAAGAATTAGAAAAATTAGAAATAATATTTTTTATTTATAGAGTTCATATATAATAGGAGTGTGCCTTCTGCTACCGATCATTCACCATTTGAGATTGTTTATGGTTTTAGTTCATTAATCTCTTTTGGATTTGATTCCTTTATATGCTAATGAAAGAGTTAGTCTTAATGTCAATAGAAAAGCAAAGATGGTGATGACACTCTATAAGAGTGTTTGACAATATATAAAGAAAAAAAATGAATAATATGCATCTAAGGCTTACAAAGGTCGTAAACATGTTATTTTTCAACCAAGTGATTAAGTTTGAGTACATATGAGGAAGAAAAAATTTTCAGCCCATAAAATATTTAAATTGCATCCTAAAAAAGATGATTCATTCAAAATTTTTAAACGAATCAACGACAATACATATAAGTTAATCTTTCAAGTGAATATAGTGTTAATGATACTTTTAATACTTTTTTATCTTTCTCTGTTTGATGTAGATGACTATTCAAGATTAAATCCTTCTAAAAAGAGATAGAATGATGAGAATTAATAAGTAGCATCAAATGATTCATTAGATGTTCTAATTGGACCCATTACAAAGTCAAATGCCAAGAAAATTAAAAGAGGCATTCAATGAAATAATTATATAGCCAAGTCAATAATAAATATTATAATAAAGGATGATCAAGCTTTAATTAATATAATTCATACAAAAAAAAAAAAAAAGAGCTAGTTCTTGGGCTTAAGGCATGTAGATTAGGCTTATTTTTATAATATGTAATTTTATATTAATAAATATAATGTTTTATCGAATCGTTGGATTGGGGTAGAATTTTTTCATAATATTTTAAAGGTTTTTTTTCTATGGGTAAAAACTGCGTAGCAATCAAGCATCGGGAAAGCTTTTAGATGAAGCCCACAAGTTACTGTTTGAGATTTGCAATATTTTTCTAGTTGATTTAAATTTTTTTTTTTTAATTTCATTAAGAACTTTTTTTTTATTATTTTATCAGCCTTATTTAGGATGTTTTACCTAATATAAATAAGTTTTATCTAGCTTATATTTAGGTTTTTAGAGTATTTTTTATTTTAGAAATAATATTGTGCATGTAAGGTTGCTTATAATCTTGAATTTTCATTAAACTCTTTAGAACTTATCAAACAATATTTCTTTGTGGTTTTCATCTTTATACTTTTAGTTCTTGATTCTTTGTAATCACTTGGTCAAGGTTTTCATCCTATAACTATAATTTTTTGGTTCAGGTAATCACTATTTATGATTCTTTTCAACTTAATTATGAGTTTTGGTGTTTTTATTTTTTGAATTTGTGTAACCATATCTTTAGGTGAACTAAGATATGCTAAAGTTTATTGACATTTATGTTATTGTTTTTTATTTTTGAATTTGTGTAACCATATCTTTAGGTGAACTAAGATATGCTAAAGTTTATTGACATTTATGTTATTTCATTTTGCTAAACATGTGCCCATTTATGTTAAAAAAAATTCCAGCACTTAGAAGTTTGTCTTGAGCTCTTGTTTTTTCTATTTTTTTCGCATTAAAGATGGAAATTTTAATGGCTATGATGCACTAATTGAAGAACCATAAAAAATAAGTGATTGTAAAACTCACATGTATCTTGTATAAAATAAAAATAAAAAATGATATGTTGAACCTATATAAGAAAAAATTGACCTAGCCTATAGATGTTTTTCTACGCCACAAATAATCATATATAATAGGCAATTGTTATTCCTTTTTTCCCGTTGCTTTCTCAATTACCAGGCAAGTTCATCATGAGTCTCGTTTTCATCCATTACAAAAAATCACTCTTGTGTAAGGAAGTAAATAATTATTCTGGGAGCCCCTCCATAAGCTTGTAGGGAAAAAAAAATCATAACAACACATGAAATAACGCACATATACGATATCATAAAAATTATTTTCTTGGATCGGATTTGGGTTTGAAAAGAATATATTTTTTTTTTATATAGTTTTAAATATTTAGAGTCATTATCTAATATTTTGGCCACTAGAAATTTTAATTGATCTTCCAAGTCTAAATACGAAAACTAGTTGTATATAGAAAAAACAATGTCACTCCTAATACACCCTACTTAAGATAAATTATATTGTTTATTTATCTGAATATTACTAAAACTTTGACTATTATTATTATTATTATTATTATTTCCCCTATACTATTAAAAAATATATAATATAGAGAAACTACTAGATATAAACAAAGATAATTATTTTATAGAGTGATAATATTTTTAACACGAAGCAATTTTTTTTAAAATACAATCATTTTATAGAGTGATAATTTTTTAATATGTTAAAAAACCTGTATATTGTTTAACATGTTTAAGATAGAGAAACTACTATAGATCATAAGAAAAAAAATCTAATATAGAAAACATATGCATCACTTCTATATGTGATTTAAACATAATAAACATTGAAGCGTATATCTTCAAAATTTAATAGATGTTTTTTTACCTATTATAAAATAACACATCTCATATAAATAAATGTTGCTCATCCAAAGAAAATAATATGTGCCCTTTCAAACCTATATGAAAAAAAAGTTAGAAGCACCAAAAGAAAAAAAAAATGTAGCCAAATTAAATAGATAAGGATAAAGATACTTGTGATGATGAAAGAAATAAAAATAACATAATGAGACAAAGTATCATTAATGGAATCAAATTGGTTTCATATCATATAGATTTAGACTAACATGTATAATCTTCACGCATGTTACTTTGTTGACTTATTTTAATTTTGATAAATTTATTAAAAAATAGATATCCATGCATATGCACATATGCCCATCGATAACTTCATCATTGACCAACAAATCCCTAAATAAAATTAGATACATGCACATGCACATATATACATATACATGTGCAAGCCTTGAAGAATCCTTGTTGTTATTATAACTTAATAACCTAAAGTTTATTCTATTATGTCCTTATTTCTTTAACAACTTAAGAAATCATAAGATTTATTCAATTAAATCCTCAAATTTTAGTTCTAGTAAAAGCTTAATATCTTTTTGGTTGGATTGACACCCTCATTTTATGTTTTCTTTATCTTTTGACATGAAGATATAGATTATGATGTGTTTATATTATAACTTTCTTCTTCATCATCACCATTGGAACTCCACCTTTCTAACTACTAAATCAACCAAAAAGATCACTAAAACAATTATTTTACCCTCTCAAACAACATTTTGATATCAAAATGTATTTTTAAACTTAAATCAAACTAAAAAAAATTGAATCTTTAGTTTTGCCATTTGATTAGGTTTGAAATTAGTAACAATGGAATCCAATAATTCATAGTTCATCTATAATTAAAAACAAAATAAAAATTATATATAAGGGATTTCAGTCCAAAAGAAGGGTTTCCATCCAAATGATCAATAATTCTAGGGGTGTTTGTATTGATTCACCCAAGAAAAAAAGCATCAATGAGCATTAATAACCAAATATCCATACAAAACCAAATAAAACAAACAAGAATCAAAATGAAAGTCAAAGAATTAAAGGGACTAATTACTAAAATTAGAAGAATAGAGACAGTAACATAATAAAGGACAAATCTAGGGGTTGAAGTAGTATAAAGAGAAAGATTGGTGTTGAATATGGCATGTGGAAGCGCACAAGATACACTACCACAATCTTTAGATTTACCGACGGAATTTTCTGTCGGTATTTGTACTATCATTCCGATGGTAATTAATTTACCAACGAGATCACCGACGAAAATTCTTCATCGGTAATTTTTTGTTTGTCGATAAGTTTGTTGGTAATAAAAAAATATTATTACCGACGGATTTACTAACGGAAAAAGTGCACACAAAAAAATTATCCGCTTCATTCTATTGGTATTTCCCTTGAAAAAATACCGTTTGTAATTCCATAGGTAATTATTTAAAAATGTATTAAAAAAAAATCCATTTTACAAAACTATAAAATAATTAAATTAATATAAATCAATACTCTATAATACTCAAAACGCTTGGAAAAAAGAAGAAAATCATATGAAAAAAAATTATCCTACAACAATATTCATACAATTATTAAGAACAAAAACAATTAAAAATAAAATAAATAATATATATAGTGAGAAAAAACATGAAAAAGGTAGAAAAAAGAAAATCTTACCTTAATGTGGTTGCAAGTGAAGCTAAGAAGAGAAAAGAAAAAAAAATTCGTAAAATATATTAATTAAAAAAAACTGTGAAGAAAGAAAAAGAAAGGAGAAGAATACATACCTAAGTATGGAGGAGAAGAGATGAAGTTGAGGGAGAGAAGAAAAGAAAAAAAAATGGATATTGATGTTTTTTTATATATAGGGAAGAAGAAGAAGAAATGAGCCTTATCTGTTGTGAAATTAGGGATTCTAAGCTTTTTATTGAGGCGTTTTACCAATGGTTTTGCCGATGAAAAATTAAATATTAATATTTTTAATCATTCTATTGGTAATTCCATCTGTAATATTTCTCTCTATCTCATATGAGGCATGAACCTCGATTTTAAGCTAAATCCTAAGATGGCAGAGGTTGAGATTCGATAACCAGATGAAACCTTATGCAATTTTCATATATGTTGAGTGAAAGAAGTTTTTTTAATATAAAGGATAAAATAAAGAAGAAATAGACAAAGAAAGTAAAATATATCAAGGAGTTATTTTATCAATATATTTCTCAAAAAATCTAATTACAAGGTACAACTAATTCCTTTCTATTACACGTGTAACTTACAAGGTTTATCAAATATAACTCAAAGGTTGTTAGATTCAAAGCTGGTATTAAAATATTTTTTTATGCTATTGATTATTTTATTATTTACTCTCTACATGAGACTTGATTTAAATTTTAAAAATATAAAAAAAAATAATTTGTTTATTTTTAATGCCAAGGATTATAAACTTTTATTTACTCCCAGTATAAGTATATATATATATATAAAACAAATACAGAAATATGTTTTGACTCTTTAATCAATAGACAAATCAACAATTACAAAAAAATATAATAGTATCTTAGTAATATTCAAACAAATAAGCAATATAGCTTATCTTAGATAAAATGTATTAGAGGTGATATTGTTTTTTTTTATACATTGTCAGTCTACTTATCCAAACTTTAAAAATCAGTTAGAGTTCTTAATAATTAAAATATTAAGTGACGACTCTAATCTCTTTTAATTGATATAGGACAAGAATTTTTTGTTCTTTTCACATTCCATCAAAAATCCCAATTTAGAAGGATGATCGTCGCGATGCTGTACATACAAGGATATTTTTTTAGCTTTAATTCAAAATCATTGTATTAGTTACATTTTTAAAAAAAATCAAGGTTTTTTTTTGGGCTTGTTGTTGTTAAAATAACCATGTCCATAATATCAAAATCTATTGTTAAAAAAGGTTCAAAGATTGATAAAATCTAAAAACAACATTGTTTTAATTATCCATGTAATATTCAGATTCTTGTAATAATTACTTCTCATCCTCATTTATTACCTTACTAGTTTAGTCTAAATTATTAGTTTTAAATTATAAGTCTACCATAAAGTTTAGAACCATCCATTCCTCCCTTTCCTGAAAGAAAAAATTCAGATCTAAAAGAATAACACAGGAGGAAATGGGAAGGAGGAAGTTGAAGATACAAAGGTTGGAATGTGTCAAGGCAAGGCAGGCAAAGTACTCGAAACGGAAAATCGGAATTCTCAAAAAGGCCAAAGAACTTTCCATTTTATGTGATATTGATCTCGCACTTCTCATGTTCTCTCCTACTGCGAAGCCCACCCTCTATGTTGGCCAAGACAAGTAATTTTTTTGTGTTTTTTTTATTTTTTTATTTTAAATATTTCCCTTCATGTTCGATTGTCTGTTTAGGGTTTATGACTGTTTTTATGCACATAAACCTTACCCATCATAATATATTATTATATTATTTTAGTTAAAAAAATAGTATAATTTCTTGTTTCGTTATTGTTGTTTAATCGAATTTGTTTCGCTATTCATAGAAAAACATAATAAACTAAAGATTTTAGAGTTTGAAAGATATAAGTAGTAATTTTTATTTAATAATGAGAATATGTAAACAACCCATTCACAAACTTTAAGATTTGTTTTTCATGTGATTTTAGGTTCGAGCCCTGAAGTTATTAATATTGATAACTATTGGAGACTTACATGATCGTTAATTTTAGAATCCATGATAATTAATTAAAATATACGCAATCTAACCCAGACACCTCACATGAATTAAAAAAACAAAAATTGAATGATAAAAAATAAAAGTTAAAAATTACAACATCTTTGGATACTTACGATAATCTAGATTGGCATTTACGAATGTGTTTTGTAATAGTCAACACAAGCAAGAAGATATCATATATAAATCTCTAAGAATTTGTCCTTGCGATAAAAGACAAGACTATAAAGATGAATTAAATATTCATTTAATATTTTTTATTAAAAAGATAAAATAATTGTATATTTGTGAGATAATACAAATTTTATCAAAATTATTGTTATTATGTATGTTTTGTAAGATAATAATATTATTATTATTTTATAGAGATTTGAGCACTGTTTTGGAAAGGATGTCAGCATTGACTTTTGAAGAACGAGAAGAAAGGTAGTGGTTATTTAATATATATGCTCGTTTCTTTAATAAAATCAACAAATTATTACTGTTCTTTATTTTTAATATTATTTTCTACTAACAATTATGTTTATAAATGCGTTTAATTAGGAGGAGATACACCAAGAAGGTAAGCTCTTTAATCCTTCCTGAATCATATTATAAGTTATATTGTTTTTATAAATCTATTTTATATTTTATATGAACTAATGGTATTGATTAATTTTAAATTCCTTGTGTTTTTTAAAGATTATAAAGAAAATGTATCCAATAGATGACTCCGAAGTGCTTTCAAATAATTCTTTAATTGACAGGTATAGAAATTATATATATATATATATATATATATATATATATATATATATATATATATATATATATATAACTTTATATATATGCGCACACACACAAAGCAAACTTTATAACTTTATAACTTTTTTATAATTATTTAATATTGCAGAGAGGAAGCAGTTAAGGCGAAACAGGCTGAATTACTTGAGTTGAGAGAAAAACTAGCTCAAAAGAGAAAAATATTAAGGTTACTACCATGCATCTCTACTTAATTTTGTTATTTTATTTTATTTTATACATAATTTAAAATTACTTATTATTATACTCAATCTTACTGCAATGTCAGAGATTGGACAAATCCGGATAAGATCGATGACCTAAGACAAATCAAAATAATGGAAGAGCATTTGGTTGCTACGCTCGCTAGAGTCAAGAGCAAAAAGGTATGTCCCATTTTTTAAAATCAATGTTTTATTTTTTCTTTCTTATTTGATAAATTAATATTTTATACATATACCGTTCATACTCTATCTTTCTCTCTCTCTATTAAAATTTTAAGACGTATCATTAAGCATTGTATTGCACATATATGGTTGAGCTAAACTTATTTCTTAACCCCAAAAAAAAAAAAAAAAAAAAACTCTCTTAAATGAGAATGCCTAGGCATCATGTATTTCACAATCAAAGATCTTGGATAAAACTTATGGATTGCAAACTCTGATTGGGAGTGTGATTGCGATTATTTTTTAAAATATTTTTTACTTGAAAATGTATCAAAATAAATTTTTTATTATTTTTTAAAATTTATTTTTAATATCAGCGCATCAAAATGATCTAAAAACACCAAAAAAATATTAATTTAAAGTAAAAAAAAATAAAAAAATTAAATTTTTTTTAAAGACACTTTTGAAACACAAAAATAAACAGAAAATTACTATATTTTATTTAAACAGAATAATTAGGATATGTTTTGGTAATAATATAATAGTGTTTTTATGAAGTGTTTTCTAATTGAAAATATTAAATAATAATTTTATATTTTAATATCATTAACACGTCACTACCACAATCATTATGTCTAAAACCCAATAACAATTAAGAGTGTTTTTTTAAAAAAATTTAATTAAAAACATTAATTAATAATTTTTAAAATGCATTTGATATCATTCACATGCCAACAATATCACAATCATCTAAAAATTATTATTTTAAAAATCATCTACATAATATATTTTCAATCCAAACGCAGCTTAAAATACACACGACCCAACACATGTCGACATCGAGGAGAAAATCCCAATGAGCTTATGATTTATAAACCTCTTAAATTGCAACACAGAGTGGGTACAAAGGCATTGTCATGAGGTTTTAAATGAATAAAAAGCTCGACCTAAAATAATAAAAATATTTTTATACACATCTGGCTGCAACATACATTGTATCTAACTTCAAAACTAATCTCCTTTTTCTTTTTTCCTAGATTGAGCTGGTGAAGGAGGGCGCCTGCTAAACTTGCCATGTTCACCAGGTTTCGCTGTAGTTGTGTTGTTATTTTCCCATTAGCTTTGAAGCGATAATAACTTAGCATATAATTATGTCGATTTTATTCAGGGAGCCATGGACTTACGCACCTAGGAAGCTCGGTTGCCTGGATCCTCCATGGAGTCGCTCTTTAGGCAAACGGCTAGTCTTTTTGCCTTTCTGCTTAATGAATATAAGCTAAGCTTATAGGGTTTCATCTATCTATAACTCTTCTTTTCTTCTTCTTCTTCTTTTTTCCTTTCTATTATTGATTGCTTGCCAGACTTTGCAACATCATCATCTCTTGAGACGTTGTTGAAATTAATTTATCTAGCTTTTATTAGAACTTGTAAAGTTTTGTTTATTTTTGTATTTTAAAAATATTTTAATTTTTTTTAAAATTAATTTTTTTTTAGTGTTTTTAGATCATTCTGATACGTTAATATCAAAAATAATTTTTTAAAAATAAAAAAAATATTATTTTAATATATTTTTAAATAAAAATATTTTAAAAAATAACTATAATCATACTTTCAAATCAAAATATTATCGGTGATCCATTTCAGTAGTACGAAGAGAAAAGATAAGAAATGTTTAGAAGATCTAGAAAAATTGCTCTAGAGATGAGAAAAATTATTAATAACTCAGTTAATAAATTAATTTCTTCACTCGTTATGTTGGGAACCATAAAAACAACAAATTTAAATGGGGAAAGAAATATTGAAAATATCAAATTGATCCAGTTGATAAGGCAGGCAATATTTTACTGTGAAACATCTGTACGAAATAGCATAGTTAAGGCGCCAGTGTACTATTGCTGATCACGCATTTAATGCACTGCTGCACGGGGTTTTTTTTTCTTAGCCAAAATTTATAATAAAATAATACAGGGCAGAAAAGTTATAGAAAAGAACACAATTTATTTTAAAAAAATTAAATTTATTCTTGTTTTTGACTTCGTGGTTAAACCTGCTTTTTTGAAAAATTTTAAATTTTTTTTTTGTTAAAATTAAATTCGGTTTATACTTTTTGGATTGTTTTGATGTGCTGATATCAAAAATAATTTTTAAAAAATAAAAAAAATATTATTGGCATGCTTTTTGACACGAAAAGCTATTTGAAAAACAACCGCTACCACACTCCCAAACACCCTTTTAGCGTTTACGTGGAATTGTGATTAAAGTTGTTTTATATTAAAAAAAATTATTTTTAATATCAGTATATCAAAATGATCTAAAACATATTAAAAATATACTTTTTAATAAAAAAAATTAATTTTTTAAAAAACATGGGTACAACTATGTTTCCAAACACTCACTATAAATATCATTTGTGTTTATACATAAAATATGCTAATATGATTTATGTTTTTAATCAAAATTTTAAATTAATTAATCCCAAATACAAGCATTAAACTATTCTTAACTCTAAATTAACCTCAAATGCAAAACTCAAACCCCTATCCATAAACACTAACATTAATCTCAAACCCCAAACTCTTAAATCCAAACCTTAAGTATATAATCCTCGTAAACTCTTAAATCTAAACCCCAAGCACATAATTTCTAATTGAAAACCTCAAAATTTTAAATTCATAATCCAAATCCATAATATATAACCATAAACTTTAAATTTTAAATTTTAAATCTTAAACTTTAGATTCAAATCTCAAATTAAACAGAAGTAACCCTATCACCATGTTCTTTTGTTGGAGCACTTTGAGCCCATTCCAACTGAGATGTCCATATCGACAATGCCAAAGGTCTGCTTGATCTGTGATTAGTGAGGAGAAGCATTTTGGTTCCTTTGGTGTGTAACGAGTATGCACAGTGAACATTCTGTATCTCTGTTTCCATGATTAAGCCTTTCTCTTTGTGGAATATTTTGCATATTCCATGTTGAATAAGAACTATCAGCCCTTTTTCTTGCAATTGGCCAATACTCAACAAATTATTCTGTAGGTCTGGTACGTAGAAGACTTTTGTGATTACATGCACAAACCCATGTACTTCCATTCAATTTTTTCCTTTCCCTTGTACAGTAATGTTGGAGTCAATGTTAAGCTTCACTGATTCTCAAAAGCTTTTGTCAAGATCAAAAAACATGTTTTGTTTTCCACACATGTGATTACTGTACCCAAAGTCAAGAAACCATATATTCTCCATTACAGTCTCTGTCGCACGTCCCCCGCGCGGCATCCGATGGTGATTTTTTTGTTTGTTTTGCTTGATTGGTTCTTTGGAGTCGCCACCTAATATTTTGATCACTAGGAACCCTAACTAGTCTTTCAGAGATTCTAAGACAAGGGACTGGTTGCGTAAAAAGAAGGTATTAGCACCCGTAATACGCCCTACCTAAGATAAGCTGCTTGGTTTTTGGTTTTCTTTATAATTGTGAAGGTGTTTATGTTTTCTAATCCCATCAGTTTTTCCTAAGTTTGATTCAAATTGAATTTATTAAGATAGAAATCCAAGGAGATTCCATGTGCTTTAAAAGCTCATTTTTCCTTTAATATTTCATACTCTCGTGGCTCGTAAACCGTGGAATTAAAAATTGAAATGTCCTCAATTATAATCAAGGTTTTTTTCAAGAATGTGTGATGACTTGTTATTCCTATAAAATTATTTTGGATATTTCCCTTAATAGTTCAAACTAGTGACCTGGTTGGCCACTGTGCAGAGCATGCACTCACGCATGCACTGCACAGTGTGAAGGTAATTAATTTACCTTCGCACATTGCCAATTCTTTTAAATGCAAATGCAGAATTGAGAAAGGAGAGAAACGACTTACCTGGTCAGGCAACGGCTGGAGGCGAAGTGGATGGAGATGATTGGTTGCTGCGCACGAAAGACATCCCTACTCGTTGTTCACAGTGGAGCCAGATTTGCCGCAATGCTAGACGTGTTGCAGACACGGTGCTGAGGAAGACAAACTAGCAAGGTGCAGGGCTGGTCAGGCAGCCACTAGAGGTGAAGTGGAGGGAGATGACTGGTTGCTGCTCACAAAAGACGTCCCTGCTCGCTGTTCACAGTGGAGCCAGGTTAGCCGCAGTGCTGGACGTGCTGTAGACACGGTGCTGAGGAGGAAAAACTGGCAAGGTGCAGGGCTGGTCAAGCAGCTACTGGAGATGAAGTGGAGGGAGATGACTGGTTGCTGCTCACGAAAGACGTCCCTGCTCGTTGTTCACGATGGAGCCAAGTTTGCCGCAGTGCTGGACATGCTGCAGACACGATATTGAGGAGGACAAACTGGCACGGTGCAGGGCTGTCACGGTAAAGGGCAGCGACTCTTAGAGAGAGATTCAACAGCCCAGGGGTGTACCTTCTTTGTTTCTAAAACAGAGAACAAATGGAAGATGACGGTGTTGTTAGTTTAGGCTGTTAGTTCCTGGAGAGGAAAACCAACATGGGCAAGGAGCAGTGGCTGTTAGTTCAGGTTTTGCCAAGGAAAAGGATGAGTCTGGTTTGTCCTTGGCAAAGAAAGGGAGGTGGACCGAGAGATGGAATGGGGACCAACGATGAAAGGGAGAAGAAAAGAGCTGAAATGGCCAGTTGGCAAAGGGAAATAAGAGGGGAGAGTTTGGTGCTGAGAACAAGAGAGGAGGCAGTGTGTGGGGATCTAGAAGGTGGGTTGATTGGAGAGAAAAGATGGTGAGATGACCCTAGGGAATGGCTGCTTAGGTTTTTTTTTTCTTTTTGGTAGAGATGGGGAGTGTGTCGTGGCCTCTCCAAGATAATTTAGGTTTTCTTAGTTTCCTCCTTTTTTTTTTAAATTTTATCCTTGTAAATTTTCTTCCCCCTTTTATTATAACTAGATGTTTATTTATATAGAAAATCTCTACACGTGTTATTTAAGAAAATATTGCAATAATTATTGCAAAGATTATCTTCTATAACCAACACCAACAAATCCCATATATATGGTATTTTATATTGCAGTGATTATTTTCTATAACCAGAACGAATCAAAATCATATATCTGTGGTATTTTATATTGCAGTAATTATATATAATTCAATAATTATCTCCTTGATATATTGTTCCCTTAATATTAGCCTTGATGCTCTATGTTATCGCCACATGTAAACCTTTATTTTTTTTATTTTAAAAAAAATTATCAAAAACATTGATCAAAAATTGGGTAGCAACAGTCTCGTTGGAATTTACAGACGCCATCAACAACATCTTGTCCTTTTTTTCAGCATAATTCACCTTATGTTCCTTGTCTCGTTTAGGACATTCCCATTGAAAATGCCCTAACTCATGACAATAGTAACACTCTAGGATGGATTTGTCAAATCCAAACCTACCCCTTCCTCTTCCTCTTCCTCGTCCTCGATAAGTGTTTGCCTCTACCTCTTCCTCCTTGCTGGAATTCATGAGTGATCTGAAGTGTTTGTTCATCGTTCACATGTCGGCTGATCCATTGTTCATGAGGCTGCTTTAAAGCTCGTCTATAGACATTGTGTCCAGGTCATTAGATTCCTCAATGGAGCAAACAATGTAATTCATATTTTGAAGTCATAGACCTCAAAATCTCTTCAACGATGACCACATCATTCATTTGTTCTCCATATGTTCGCATCTTGTTAGTTATGGTGAGAGTTCAAGTAAAATAATCATTAAATGATTCTACAACCTTCATATGCAACACTTCAAACTCTTTGCGAAGAGCTTGCAATTTTGATACTTTTGCTGACACGTGTTGTTCATTGATACTTTTGCTTCAACAAATCCCATATATCTTTAACTGTATCTTTCTTCAAGATGGTTTCCAGTATCAATCGAGCAATGGCTTGGAATGAATAGTTCGTGGCCTTGAGATCTTTCAGCTTCTGATCTTCATACGTCTTCTGTTGTATCTCACTAAAATTCGATCCTTGTACTGCAGTAATGATTCATGTCTCTATCAAGTTTCCATATTCTTTGGAACACAGAAAATTCTCCATCAACATAATTCAATGGTCATAGTGACCATCAAACCTTAGAATGGCAAGTTGCACGAAGCTATTCTCAGATGCCATGTCTTTGACTCTTCACTTTAATATATGAATAAAAAATTTTGATCAAACCTCGAGAGGAGGCTCTGATACTAGATGTTACAATAAAAAGATAACAGAGAGCTTAGCCAAGTTTGATTGCACAAAAGATGGAAGAATTATCTTAATATTGAGCAATTGTTATGGCTAATAAATAGCCTTATACTGAGATGGAAAGAAGGAAAAACAACCACCCACAATTTAAAATCCTATAATTGTGATGCATGACTACTTTAACATAAAACAATCTTGTTCCTCATGTTAAGGAGGAATTATTCAACTTAACATAAAGAAGCTTAAAACAGGGGAACTTTGACTCTAACAATAATTCATCAGTAAATGCATCTAAATTCCCATCTTAAATAACCTGATCAGTTTCAGGATGATAATAGCAGATAAAAGGTATTGTCATCACAAGTAAAATCTTACAGTCAGTATTTTGGTACCTAGTGTTATTCTCAGTGTGGTAAAAGTATGGTATAAGGCTACAAGCAATCGCTAGTAGTATCAAGTTTCAATCAAATTTCAGGACTTTAACCTAGTAGCACTATATGTTGAATAACATTGGATGGTTACCTCTAATTATACATGAAATTAAAGAGACTAGCCTCAGTGTCTAACTCATAGATTACTTACATGGTGCGGAGACAAACTGTATGTGTATACCTCGCTCTGCTGTATAGGAATCATGGCATGGAAAGTTGAGCCAATGGACACAAAGACACATTTTCCTATGAAACTGCCACAGAAGGTTAGTTAAACGTGAGTCTAACGTTAACTAGAAGATACATGTTTATAGTAAACCAAAACATATTCGAGGTTTGAATTAAGACAATGTCAAATTGAGAATGATCAAAGTATGTTTGAGAATCCATACACTGATTTATATAGATATGACTCCTTTGAGCCTATTAACATTAGATATTGATTGTTGAATTTATATTTAATATTAATATTATTTTTGTATTTACAAATGAAGGAATAAGTGAAAATTGATAAGTTGCCTTATTAACAAAACTAGTAACCATTATACAAGTGCCGATAGACCAATGTATAAGAAAAAGATAACAAGTTGCTTGACTTACTTGTAAGATGTACTAAACCAAAAAAATTACAAAACAATAATAAAAAAAAGCAAAAAATATATTTATGCAATTCACCATAAATCAAAAAGAAATTTTGATTATAAGTTGCTTGAAAACCTAAGAAGTTATAAGAAAAGAAACATTGCATAAATTATAGTTTTAATGCAAAGAAGTTATAAGAAAAGAAACATTGCATAAATTATAGTTTTAATGCAATTCACCTTTAAAAATAGAAGAAATTGTGATTAAAAGCTACTTAAAAATTACAAGAAAGATAAAATAGCTAAAAAAAATTATAATTATTATTTATTTCACCCTAAATCTAAAATTAATCTTAATTATAAGTTGCTTGAATTCCCTTTCTAAACGGGGTTAGCAATCCTCAATTTCATATCAATGACAAATTGATATTTTAGGTTTAGGGGTTTGGAGTTTGAATTTAGAGTTAGTTTTTATGGTTAAGAGTTTTTAGTTTGTATTTTAGGATTAGTGCTTGATGTTTGAGTTTTTTTTTTTTTTTTTTTGTTAAGGATTTGGGGTAATGAATTTGGATTAGGGTTAGTTTTGTGGTTAATAGTTTGGGATTAGTGATTAGTCAGAGTTGGTTGGGATTAGAGTTAGTGTTTTATGATTAATGGTTTAGGACTAGAGGTATAGTTAGGATTAGGGTTTGAATTAGGAATAATGAGTGTTTAGAGTTTTGATTAAGGTTAGGTTGGTATTTTTTATCTCTAGAGGTTAGTGGTTAATTTGGGTTTGACGATTAATTTAGTTATTGTTTAGGGTTTTAATTTAGAATTCAATAAAAGTCATAGTTTCTAATCGAGACTTCTTTTTATATTATATTTGAGAACCATGGCAAGTATAAAAATATATTATTTCATTAATATTTTTCTGTGTTATTTAGCCAAAAGTTTTGTAGTAGTGTTAAGCAAAAATAACTGAATTTTTTTTAAGGAGAGTAAGAATGCCAGACAACGTAATTTATGGAGGAACCAATTATGTTCATACGTCATATTTCTTACCCAAATTGATTAGGTAACTCTCAAGCAGCCATTTCATTTTGTACATTCATTCGTTTTCCAAACTCGTGTAGCTTTGCAGAGAAATTGTTAAAAATTGCTTTGTTTTTCTGCTAGCTCGGCGCTAGCGGGCACTGAATTTCCAATGATATCTCGTATGAGAGCTCATGGCTAATTGACGATAGAACCAATAGCTAGTAGTCCACGTAATCAGTTGAGATTTTATTTTTTTTATATTTAAAAAATATAATAAAAATTATTTTTAAGTATTTTTTATTTGAAAATATATTAAAATAATATTTTTTTTATTTTAAAAAATTAAACACAAAAAATATTAATTTAAAAAAATAAAAAAACTAATTCTTTTTCAAAAAAAAATTAAAAACATAAAATTAAACAGATTTTAAAATTCGTTGGGTTACAAGAACGAAAAAATTCATCGTGTGGCAACATGTCTCAACAACAGGAATTGTTCACGATCACGTGCCCAGTAATTCATATATTTATTTATTATTTTAGGGATTAATGGGCCCGAGAGTCTTCTCCATTGGAAGCCCAACATAAGCCTAAAATTTATTAAAAGAAGAAGAAGAAGAAGAAGAATCGGCAATTCTAGTGTATAATGGAGATGCATGTGTTGAAGGGAGGTCCATCTATTTTTCTTTCATGACCAATTTCTATCAAGTGAAGTGCAGTAAAATTAGGCTTGCTTAACTTTATTTTATTTTTATCGAGAGCATGGGCGACAAATTTGTGGTTGCATGCAACCATTAGAAGCATTGCCTCAACCCTTTCATCTCATAAATTTATTGTTTTACTTGCGTGATGTCAAAGAAATAAAAGACAAACAGAGTGCAGAATAAATACTCCATGCTTACACTGCAGACTCAACACAGATACAATGGCAGGCATTTCTTAATTTTTATTCAAGCAAATCCATAAAGAGGTTGAGACTTAGGCATATCTGTAACTCACGTACTTCTCTCTCTGTTCCTCCCAGTTTCAGATCTATGGAGCTGTAGAAGCAATGAGTTGGAGACAACAAATATCGAGCTCAAGGCCATCATTCCACCTGTCAAATCAAACATCAATGGTTGCTCTGTGTAAACGCGGAAAGAAAATTTTCCAGGATAGGAGGATCCATAAGCAATGATTGTTTGCTCAAATTATGACACGTTATTGGCATGGCCTTAGTTTTCATCCAGTTCAAGGATTTTTTAAAATTGCGGAAAGAGAGATGTGAATTTACTCACCTGAAAGTGAAGGAGTCATGGCAAAATCGTATTGCGGAAGCAGTACTCCGGCCGCAATAGGAATAGCAACAACATTATATGCTATTGCCCATGATAAATTTTGGTACACTTTGGCCATTGTTGCTCGTGAAAGATCCAGGGCATCTACAACCTGTCATAACACATATCAGAACCATTCATCCTCATCTTAACTCCACTCAACTGTTCATTGTGGTTGAAAATCCCATTTGTATCGTCAATGGGTTCAAATTCCATGCCTGAAAAAAACAATCTCATTTTTTTTTTCCTTTCAATATCCAGAAAAACAAACTCATTTCTAACTGTTGGACAAGGTTTACATCAACCTTCTCAAAATGCAATCCCATTCATAACGAATTAAATTATTAAGTGCCCCTCTCAGTTTCGAATCTCTCCCTTGTAACTAAAAATAAAGATTAGATGATAAAGGTGGCTATGATTTTAATACTCAATTGTAACAAATTATTCCTGTGCATATGAATTGGAATACACAGGGAAAATGAAACTTTGGGATTCATCATTATCTTTAAAAAAAAAAAAAAAGATACATCAAAGAAATCTATCAGATAAGGGAAACATACTTGTGCAAGTCTGTTGCCAAGAAGTATAATGGATGCGACATCAGATGCAGCATTTTCTTGAGCTTCATTCTGGATGGCAATTCCAACATCAGCAAGAGCCAAAGAAGGTGCATCATTTATTCCATCACCTACCTTCAAAAAGCAAAGTGTCAGCTGTGTATGATGTCCGCCACCAAAGTCATCATCTTAACTTCAATGTATTGATGGAACAGGCTTCATGTTTTACACCTCTAATCTCATGCTCACAGGATGATTGGACAACAAAAATTCAAAAATTTACTGCAGAACTATATTTGTAGCATTCATAGAGTTTAGAATTAAATGCATGGAGTTTTCACGCTTACGATTCACCGAAACAAAACAATGAGATGCAACAACAATTCTTTAGTCAAATATTTCACAGAAGAGAATGAACGGATTCTTACCCCAGATGAGATGATTATTGATATATTGTTTGGTCCAGGTTAAAAAAAAATTCTGAAGGAACTAGAGATGACATAAATAGATAGATAAAGATTACCATTGCAACACGATGCCCTGCTGCTTGAAGACTTGATATAACTTCAGATTTTTTCTGTGGAGTCAAGGATGCATTGATAAATTCACTTTCTATACCAACTCTGTTTGCTATGGTTGCAACTGCCTCTTCCCTGTCTCCAGATAAGAGGACCGTGTTGATACCCTTCTGCTGGAGCCTACCAATCAGAGCAAAACAAAGCAGCAAATAATGTGCTTAGATAGCAAGTAGAAGTTGATGCAAGGATAATAAATTGAACTTAAGGAATTACATGATTTTTCGGTCAATGACAGCTTAAATTTCACACAGCTTGTTTTTATCATCCAGGTTCTGCCAGTAGCTACTAATAATTAGGAGTACAAATCCTCTGCAAATTATCTAGGCTCCTATCATGATTCAAAAGCCTGGGAATATTCTATATTTTCTTTAGTGGTTGGCCAGACCATTTACAGATGCAAAAGGAAAACATCAGGTACTTTGAGCAACACTATGATTGTCTTATGGAGTTCAAAGCAACACTTCTGTTTGGATTTTAGAATACAAAGCATTTACCAAACAGGAAAATAATGAAAACCATTTCACTAATCCCAGCGGGAGATGCTAAGAACAAGTCTACTAGTCATGGAAGGGAAAAATCAATTGGAACTTGTATTTACAAAACCTGAATCATGGTATGCATGTTAAAGAAGAAGAAACCTTCAATAACAACTTACAACAAAATTCACTCAGAATTATCAGTTGGGAATGCAAATTTACCTACTTATAGTAGATTCAGCATCATGGCGCAAACAGTCAGATATTGCAATAGCACCAATGATGCCTTCCCCTTCTCGTCCAACATAGACAACTGTTTTCGAATAGTTTGATGATGGCATCCCGTCTGAGGACTGATACATCACTTTAGTTTCCAGATCCTTTAGATCAGACAGTTTTGTTCTTCTCTGGAATCTTTCGTTAACCCAATCCAAGGAACCTACTGCAACCAAACGTCCATCTACTTCAGCTAAGGTTCCAAAACCTGGTTCCGTCAATTGCCCTCTTGTTACTGGGATAGTCAATTTTAATGATTCTGCTTTGTTTACAATAGCTTTTGCAATTGGATGCAATGCTGTTCTCTCTACAGCAAATGCCATTTGAAGAATTTCTGATTCTTTGTAAGAGATTGAGGCCACAGCAGAAACAGCAGGCTTTCCTTCAGTGAGGGTTCCTGTCTGAAAATTGGAAAATGAGCAAGAATGGAGTGTTAAAGTTCTCAATGATGGGAGTCAAATGCATTAATTAATTCATGAGTTATTTCATAAGTCAATCTCAATTCACACAAGTGTGCAGTGCATCTGTTGAGAGAGAGGAAGAGAGTGTAGTTCTATTGAATGTAGAACAAACCTTATCAAGAGCAACATAACTAATGCTTGCTAAGCGTTCCAATACATCTCCTCCTCTTATTAGAAGTCCTTGCTTTGCTCCTTATGTTTTCAAAAGAAAAGGAACTTAGCGTTTTCTAAAAAGAATAGTACAAAACCATTAAGAACAAGATATGAGACTTTGCTTCTGTTCAGAAGCCCAAAAATGAGTTCAATATCTTTGAACTCAAATTCAAACATATTTGAACTTGTGCTTAATGTGGGGCATTTGCCATTTTTTTTATGTCAATCATTAGTAAAGAAACATAAAAAAGGGGGCAAAAAGAGCTGGACAAACCAGCTTTTATGTGAAGTAGGCTGTTATCGTTAAATGAAGAAACTACAATCTCATAATGGTAAGTACTAAATACCACTACATTAGAAGTGACTTTGACTTATACTTTGTATACAGGGTATTAAACTTGAAAGAAACAATTGACAAATTAGACACCATACCAAGTGATGTTCCAACTAGGATTGCAGTGGGTGTGGCAAGTCCCAGTGCACATGGGCAGGAAACTACCTGGAATGAAACTTATAGTTACAATCTATAAACACAAAGAAATTGCATATACAGCTTCAAGCTCAGTTAAATAGTTCTTCACGGTTAGGTTTGGAGGAATACAATCAATAGCCAGGGTAGGAGGCAAGTCCACTCACCAAGACATCCACAGAAAGTTTCAAGCTCAACAGCAAAGGATCTCCATCTGGTCCAGCAATATCATTGAGCAAAACATCAGGGAAAACATGTGAACCAATGTAATACCTGGACATGCACATAACAGAGTGTGAGAAGCAAGAAGGATAAAACTGAAACTTTGCAATTACGACTGAAACCAATGCTTTGGTGAGAAATAAATGAAACTATTCAACCAACAAGAAGCTTAAAAAAATTCAAATTAAGTCATAAGTTCATGACTGACTGAAACCACTTACCTCTACTGTCTGCATGAAAGATGAAATTTCTACAAGTGAAGGCTAGCACAGATGAATGGAAATTAATAAAGCAAGCAATTCAAATTTAGTAATCTAGCAAATGCAGAAAACTAAAATATGGATTTGAGTGACCTAAATAAAGGGAACAAGGTCTCTTAGCCAGTTAAAAAAGGCACCAAACAAATAAAATCCCTCTGTTATGCCATTGTTGAGTTTGGTAATTCAATACCATCATTAACCATGTTGCATCCTAGATTCTAAAAAGTTGACATTGAAGTCATGTGATATAAAAGCTAGGAAACAAACCCTACCAAAAGGCAAAAGTTGCTGCAGATATAGTCATTACACTATAAACAAAAGGTCCAGCTATTGAGTCTGCAAGCCTTTGTATAGGCGCTTCGCTGCCTTGAGCATCCTCAACCTGAAATTACACCATAAAGCTTTAACAATTGTAAAGATATTTGAAGCTTTTCAAACTGTCAAGTTCTAATTCCCAAATACTATAAAGCAGTGAGAACTATTCATCTAGAGGTAAACTTTTGTAAGTCAATGAAGCTCTAGCCATGTTTTCATGCTGCTCAAGCAAACGTAGCAAGTTAATGCAGCAATACTCTTGATAATCATTTTAATATTTACCGCATGCCATTATCATGTCTAAATATTCCCTATGATTTTATGTTTAAGAAGAGTGATCAAGACTAAATAATACAGAACTACTTTCTCTCTGTACTTTGCATTATAGTCAAGTAATCAACTCAAATTAAGTCCAGCCTTAATGCCAAACTAGTTGAGGTTGGCTTCATGGATCCACTCCATTTCAAGTTTTTGGGCTAAAAGACTCAAGAATTGAACTCAATTATTAACCAGAAATCACTTTATAGCATACTCAAAGCATAATTATGGAGAAAAAATTGGTAACGGGTACCATAGATGGGCTACTTATTTTTCTACACCTACAAAAGTTTGCTTCTTTCCTTTCTATGTAAATTGCTGATACCTGCATCTGCACTCAGTCAGCAAAATAAGCAGCTTATTTTCTAGTTTTCAAGACATAAATTTATTTAGGGTCATACATTGAGTTACTATTAAGTAAAAAATAAATAAAAGCCAAATTGTTTATCCTCTGTATTAGATGCTTTTATACTTGTAAAAAAATGAGACAAATGAAAAAAAGAAAACAATTAACTAACCATACGAATGATCCTAGATATTGTGGAGTTGGAGCCAGTAGACAATGCCTCTATCCTTAAAGGACCATCCTGAAACATTTTTTAAGAAATGCTGGTTGTCAAAAATGCAATAACAAAACATAAAAAGAAAGACCTGCAAAAAAGCAACATTAACAGGATTTTCTATTCCATGTTCAAAAGGACAAAATTTTGAGGCTCATTAAAAGAAGAAAAAGATATCTTTGGTGCGCCACTGTATCTTTATTGTGATAACCTCATCTGAAGGTAATAAATGCATCAGTACAGAAGTGCCACTCAGTTCACAAATATAAGCAGATATGAGTTAGTTATGGCACATACAGATTCTCCCTTGCAATTCCAAATATAATCATACCCAGTTTATTGTTCCAGCTGAGACTTTGAGCCCTTCTTCCTTAAATACAGGCAGTGATTCCCCAGTAAGCATGGATTCGTCCACAACACTTCTTCCTGCAAGAACTCTCCCCTGTATTGGGAAAATTAATTCCAGCTGAATCAAACATGTGTGCTGCTGAGATTCAAATGAAATTGCAAATTGAAATACTGGCGTTTTATTTGTCAAATCATTAGCAAGTTCCTTTCGGTTTTAAAGTATCTCTATGGAATTTTATATGAATCCATTAAAATCTCATTGTAATAGGTTAGAATTGATAAGGCTGTTGAACATCTGAAATACACAACATTAGTATACGCATTGAAAGTCTAAAAAACATAGTCATTTGTAAACATTTCATGAATATAAAGAGGTACAAAGCGTGAATGCAATTAAAGATATACTCGTTATGTCATTGAAGCATAAGTTAGGATCAATTCTTCACAATTTATAAAGATGGGTGCCTGTGACAAAAATCAAAACTGTGAAAAAATTTATGCATATTTAATAGTGTTGAAACAAGTAATGCATTCACAAACTGCATATAAAAGAAGTGACTTGGCTCAATGAGACAAAAAGTTATGGTATATAAATTATGCACAAAAATGTGAGAAGAGAAAATCAACACATAAATTTTAAGACCATGAGTAATTTGATAAAGAATAGGTAATGCTTACATCTACAGGAATAGTTTCTCCAGGTAGAACTAACAATGTGTCTCCAACTCGGACATCATCAGTGGGGACTTCAGTGCAAATAGCATCAGAACAAAGAACATTTTCCGTAGGGGAATTGCTATCCGATGGAGTGATTACAAGTCGTGACTGAGTGGACATGAGTGCCTGCAAAAACACCCAGATCAATGAAATCACAGGTGATTATTAAATGTTCACCATATAGTTAAAGTTTACTTGATACAGTTCAACAATAAAATTCATACATCTTGCAGTTAACAATAACGTCTATCAGTGGCTTATTTTGGTAACTCAAGAACAAAACAACAGACAAACAATGTAAGGCAGCAAGCCATGAATTGATAATCCCAACATGATGAAACTTAACCACTGTCTGCTTGTTTGAAAAACAAATCACAGTCATCAAAGGTTAGACAAGCATGCTCCTCATAACAAGCAATGGTCTCTCATTTGTTGAAAAATGAATATTGCCTTTGCTGACTTCACATTGGCAACAGTGATCGCTCTAAAATGAATACTCTGAGATATTAAATAAACAATGAGTAGAATGGAAAATATATGAAACATACACAATGTTTGAGAAACTAATGAAAGCGTTCTGCTGTAAGGTGTTCATCAAATTTCCATGAATTGGCTTAATACCGAGTTCTATTCACTATGAAAGCAAACAAACTGAATGCAACAAAGGTCAAACACCACAGAAAGAACAGAAGGAAAGAGGAACAAGATTGTCTCAGCTTTAGAAATGAAAGTGTTTATGTTTACAACAAACATCCATCATATAAACAATTCACCAGGATGAACAAGAATTGGATTTGACATGGGAATCAAGTAAGCATCCCAGTTGCTTCTTGCAATAATAGATATAAAAGTGATTACTACTTACAAGAAGTTCATTCATATCACTAGATGCCCTGATCCTCGCCTTTTCTTCAAGAGAACGTCCTAGAAGCACAAAACCAAGAAGCATGACCTGCACACTAAAAGGCGTGAGCTGTCCATGAGAAACTTGTTCCTGGGACATAAAGTAAAAGCTATTTTCTGGCTTTAATAAACACGAAACTGGTAGCTGATACATGTAAAAAAAACCTATTATTGTGATGAGATGGGTGACAACGTTTGAGAGGTCTCAACAGGACCAAGGAGTAATTTAAGTATTATGTCACACTCAGCTTGGAAGGTCAATAAATTTCTCATTAAATCAAGAAACATGAAAGAAAAAGTGCAAAAACTAAAAGCAAGCAAGTCACCGGTTCATCAAAGAAAGATGCATCCCATTCGAGCGCAGGGTTGAGAAGCGAGATCTACAAGAGAGCACAATTAGAGGCAAAAAACTTAGCAAAATGATCTCTTTTATAATGCGAGTGAAACGAAAATCACAGTATTGACTAAGGGTCTCACCGCACTGATGATAAATGCAGCAATGGATCCAAATCCCACAAGAGAATTCATATTCGGTGATCCCTTCTTGAATGCCCTTAGCCCATCAACAAGCAAGTCTGCAAAAGATCCTCTCAAGTCAAAAAAAAAAAAAAAAATTATCTGAGCTGTGATTGCTAGTATGTACATTTGGGTGTTGATTACCCTTTGTCAGTATTCACATCGGAGAAAAACATCTAGACGCATAAATTTGAAAGCAGTAATAGAATAGTCAGTTAGCAAGAATACTAAGTGGTGATCCATATTTCATAAAGAAGGAAACTTTAATTTATTGCTCGATTGGTCCCGCAGAGAAATGCATGATTTAAATGAATTGTTGGTGATTCATATGCAGATGATATATAAAACTAACAAGGTTGATGTATGTGTGTGTGTGTAAAAAAAAAACAAAAAAAATAGTGCCAAAGTGCAAACTAATTACCTCTTCCTGGTCCCAACAGATGATCCCAAAGACTAATCTCAGACTTCACATACGAATTAATGCAGCACCTACCAGAAAAACCGAACCTACTCCAAAACCACATTTAGCAAGCAAGTCAACAACAATTTTCAGCTGTCATCATCTTCACTTAACATCTTGAAATTAAGTAGCATCAATCGGTTATTATGATTGAAATGACTGATGCATTGCATTGGGTTAGCGTGTGTGCATTACATTACATGCGCGTGATAATTACCATGACCAACGTGAATCCCAAGAGAGTGCAAGATATGAGAAGCATGAGATCCACAACACAAAGCAACCAATGTCCAAGCAAAAACAACCCGATTCCTACTCTTAACGATCAGCTCCTCTTTCTTTTTAACCATATCTTTCCACTTTTTTACATTCTCTGTCACTCCACTTCCCGATACCCTCTTCTTCGCTTCAAATCCACACTCGCTCAATCTCTTCGCCAAACTCTCACCAATACTCGCCGACAACTTTCCACCAACAACGCCTCCGATTTCAGCTTCACAGCCGCCGTTTCGGTCAACATGTTGACCACGGCGGACTCAACTCTCTCGTCTGCGGAGAGTATCGATTTGACGCGCGAAACACACGCGCCGCACATCATTCCGGTCACATCAAGGAGAATCGGCGAATTGTTGTTCTTCGGAGCTTGAAATGCAGCGTTTTCAAGGTCAGTTTCGGTTTGGAGAGAACTTGAGAGGGTGAACTTAGGGAACGCACGAGGTCGGAGAGCCAAACGGCGGCGTTTAGAGAGGTTAGCATTGAAGTGAACGCCGTCAAAGTTGAATTTTGAAGTTCGAGCGAAGCAGAGCTTCGGTCTCGGAGAGACCACGAGAAGTAAATTGTTAATCATTTTGATAGAAATCAAAGTTTTAGAGAGAGAAACTTCGGAGAAGGCATGAGAGAGAGGGAGAGAGAGAGATGGATTTGATTATCGTCAATGGATTGGAGGTGATCGAGAGGAAGAGGAGAACATTAAATTGGTTAAACGTGGAAACCAATATGTTTTTGACAAACTGGATGATTGTATATTTTTGGCCGGTGGCGGCGGGTGACAGAATTGAAAACATGTGTTAAGACATAAAAAAATTAAACGTGTTTTTCAGAGCTCAAATATGACATGTTTTTGTTGTGAGTAAATGCCAACCATGCCCATGGACAAGTGTAGAACGACAAGCCTTTCGTTTTAGGATAAACTATATATAGGATGCTAGCAACTAAGCCGCGAGCTATCCGTGACGTTATAAATGTTGTTTTATTGTTTTTTAAAGTTTTTTTTAATTTAAAAATATATTAAAATATTTTTTAAAATTAATTTATATCAACGTATCAAAATAATTTAAAATATTAAAAAATTAATTTTAAACAAAAATAAATAAATTTTTCCAAATCTATATTGGGTGGACTCTCTAAATAGGGTCTAAGAATATGTTTGACATTGCCAGATAAAAAATATTATTTTTTAAAAATTTAAAACAAATATTTGTTTAAAATTAATTTTTTATTGTTTTGAATTATTTAGATGTGTTAATATTAAAAATAAATTTTAAAAATAAAAAATATATATTTAATATATTTTTTAAATAAAATATGTTTAAAAAATCGTTTTTATAATATTAAACACACTCTAAATGACTTCACGAAGCTATGATATAGAGATTGAAAAATGTGATAGGATGCATTAATAAAACAAAAGCAAAAAAGAAATTACACGGTGTATGTTGCAAGAGTGAAAGAAAATTACAAAGCAAAAACAGCAAGAATAGATCAACAATAATAAACCCAAAGCAAAAATCATTAAGTGCAATACAAAAATCCTAAGCAAAAATATGTGCAAATGGAGAGAGGAACTCCAAGTTTCTGGGCAAAAGTAAGGAAGAGATGTTATTGATTTGTGAACAAACACATTATATTAGTTTGAAATCACTCATCTAGGAATGAAGAAATAAATAAGTTTTGTATGTAAAATATGAAAAGGGAAACTACAAAAACAAACTTTAGAAGAGTCGAAGTTGATAATCTTTTAAGATAAGAAAAATAATTTACATGGGTATGAGTGAAGTTATTGCACTGCACTATAGACAAAAAAAAAATAACAAAAATATTTTTTAAAGCACGAATGTAAATGTACTGAAAAAAATTCAATCATAATTGTAACAACCGTAACTTTTAAAACATATTTTGGACAAATCACCGGTGATAAATCATTAAAAACTTGAGGAAATGTTTTTTAAAAAAGATATATCATAATTCATGATTCATAATTACATGTTATCATTTTTAGAGTCATTTAAGAATCTACTTAAATTTCAACAAAATCTCTTTTAAAATTAAACATTTTCAAGTGTTAGCATTATCAATCTGTGCACAATTAAAACTTAATTTATTGTCCAACTATCCTAGATCTTTACCATGACCAACACCAATCATGAATAACTTAATCTATTCCTTTAAAACCCTTCATTTCACAATCCATAATCAATCACATTAAAAATATTTTCAATCAATAACATAATTAAGAATATCGGAAATATGATGAATTAGTTACATGTATTATTAATTTAATAAACAAGAATAACTATTATGTTAAATTTCAAACTTGATAAAAAAATTTAATAGTTAAATTAGATGTATCATAATACTAATTTAACTTGCATTACAAAAGTTAGTCATAAAAATTATATTGCAAAAAGAAAATTCAACATAATCATATTTGCATCATAAACACAATAAAAAATTTATTACTCGGCTCAAGTTTCTGATGAACCTTAAATCAATTTATTATGCAACATGAGTATATAATTCAACAATTGACATAACAAAACATATGCACTCCATTTTTATTTCATTAATCCAAAATCAATACTTTAAACATAATTACATAATTTCTTTTTACTTGTCAACTATTTGATTCCACCTAAATAATTCATTAATAATCCAGGAAGTTAGTCATACTAACATCACTAACTCTACTCCAGATAGCTAGTTAAATTAAATATCCTAACAGTCAATCATATTGACGCCAATAGCCCTACTCAGGATAACTAATTAATTTCATATATTCATATTCAGTCACTTGAATGTCACTAGCTCTACTCAAGACAATTAGTCAATTAAACATCTCACCTATCGGTTCTACTGATTTTACTAGCTCTACTTAGGACAACTATTCAATCACATATCGTGACAATTAGTTACTATAATATTACTAATTTCACTCAGGACAGTTAGTCAAATCAATCATTCTTTGCTATTAACTTTTTAAAAAAATAAATACATATTTTAAGAATAGTTAGTCAAATCCAAACATTTCTTGGCATGAACTTTTTTTAAAAAAATAAATGCACATTTTTAGAATTTACAATTCTACATATTTAAAAAATCTTCTAAGCAGGGAAAAAAAAGGCACAATGCACCTACTTGGAGCTTGTGCATATGCTGTTATCTTATCACTATCATCTCCTTTGTACAAATAGGGATACAATCATCATAAAAAATTCAACCAGCATTAAAATTTCATTTCAATTCTTATTCAACCATTATTCCCAAACTAATACTAAAGAAAATCCTTAAATTCCATACACATGCACACTTTTTATGTTCAAATCCTTTCCCATAGATTCAATTGTGAAAATTATCAATTTAAGAATAATTTCAGAGGACCTATAAGGTACAATTTTATCCCCTTTTCATTTTCTCTCTCTCTCTCTAGCTGAAACTTTAAGGATTGTCTCCTTAAGTTTCTATGTCAATTTCCGAATAATTCCACCATTTTACATCTCACCTAACACAAGTCATCCCAATCATTATAATAATTGTCGCACCCGATATCGCGGCGGCCTTAAAAATTAGTTATTAAATCTTTGGACAGAACGGATTTCTGGCATCTTATTATTTAATGGGGATATTCTTTGTTTAAGGAGTCGCCACCTAGTATTATGATCACTAGAAACCCTAACTGATCAACATAGATTCTATGGTTCGAGACTGGTTACGTAATAGGGAAGATATTATCATCCCTTAAACGTCCTGCCTAAGACAGGCTGCATTGCTAGTTTCGTCTTAAATTGCTAAATGTTTATTAGTTTATGTTATGAAAATTTGCTTATAATATTCCTGACTCTGGTGCCAGTGAATATTTAACTACGAATATTTCCAACTCTGGTGTTGATAAATATTACGTAGCTATAAAATAAATTAGATCAATATTTTTTATTCCCGACTCTAGCACCAGTGAATAAATAAATAATAATAAATTTATTTTTTTGAATGCACATATTTCTTATTTTTCTAGCTAAATAAAATTGAATAAACGAATAAAAATAATATAAATTTAAACCGGTATTTTTATTCTTGACTCTAGCATCAGTGAATAAACCAATAAATTTACATTATTTTTATTCTCGCATACATATTCTTTATTTTTATTTTTTTATTATTTTTTTGGTGGGCTGGGCCGGACCCAGCCCAGCATGTATTTTTTGGGCTGGGCCCAGCTTAGCCCACATGGGCTGGGCTCAGTAGCACGCGTGCGTTAGCGCACGCGTGCTGCTGCACTGTGCAAGTGAATTAAAATTCACTTGCACAGTGTATAAGGCATTTGAAATAATGCAGAAGAAGAAGCCACTTACCTGGTCTGCTGGAATCGATGGAGACGATGGCAAAGCTCTGGCTGGCCAGCACTGCCTACTCTCCTCTGCTCCTTCTTCTGCTTTCCTTTGCTTTCTCTCCTGGTTCTGGAAACGCTGAAGGTAGTGGCAGCGATCTCGTGACTTTCCTCTGCTTGTGTGCTTTCCCTCTACTTTTTCCTTGTTTGCGTTTTGGGACGAAGACAGAGCTAGAAACACTGATCCTTGCCTTCCTCGATCTCCTTCTTTTCTGTTTTGGTTCGTCCGTCTGTTTAGGGGGGCGGCACAACCCGAGACAAGGCTGATGCTCGTGCGTTGGCTGGCCGATGCTTCCCTGTTTTTCTTCCTCTCTGTTTCCAGTTCCCCTCTGTTCTGGGTTTTTTGTCAGCCGCCTTGTGTTGCTCGTCTTCCTCTGTTTTCTTGTCTCTGTTTAGTACCCCTTCAATCCCCCTGGTTTCGGGTTTTTTAGCTCTGGATCTTCATCCAGTCCTCCTCCGCTTCCTATTCATTTCTCCTCTCTTATAGAGCTCCTCCTTCCCAGTCCTGCCTTTGCAGGACTCTTAGGTAATCCACGAACGAGATCGTGGACAAGAGGTGGTGCAGTGGCCTTGAGTTGCTGGATTTTCCTTGTTCAATCTGCTGGATTTTTCTCTGTTGAATCGGTTTTCTCCGTGCGAAACGGAAGGGATGAAGAACGCAGTCTTCCAAACGGCGTCGTTTGTGTGCTTGAGGCTATTTTTCACTTTGGTCCCTAAACGTTTTAAACTTCACAATTGAGATCTTAATCAGTAATAATCAATTTCTAATTGTACCCTTGGATTAATTCAATTGAATCCTTGATTTATAGTGCCATTTACACAACAGTCCTGGGTTTTTAGACTATTCAATTTAGTCCATGGACTTTAATTTTCTAGCAAGTTTTCTTTGAATCAGCTCCAAACTTTGGTATTTCTTCAATTACACCCCTGATTCCTTTAATTAATTAAATCAAAGTTTAATTAAGTCCTCAAACTCATTAATTCTTCAATTAAACTCTTGATTTCATTAGTTAAAATAATCTAAATTTTAATTAAATCAATTCTCCAATTAAGCCCTTGATTTAATTAATTAAATTAGTCAAGAATTTAATTAAATCTTTAAACTTCTAATCGTGTTACCCTTAACCCAAATTTTAATTCACTCTTCATTTATTTTATTTTTACTTGTTTTTCATCATTTTTTAGAAAATAAAATAATAAATAAAAAAGGTCAAAATTGGGTTATGACAATAATCAAGTCGCCTAAACTCATCTTTATTCACTAGCTTAAGTCGAGTTCCACACCAAATAGAATATAGGTTCTCATTCAAGTTTTCTTAAAATCAATTTCATTTTCATTCATCAAACCATTAGGCAACACAATCAAACACAGATTTCATATAATTGAACTAACTAATTCAATTCTTTACATGCATGCTTAGGTTGAACCTTACATTTAATAAAACATTGGTTTTCTTCAAAAAAAAATTAATTGTGAAAATTATCAATTTAACAATAATTTCATAGGACATATAGGGTACAATTTTATCCCTTTTCCATTTATCTCTCTCTCTCTCTCTCTCTCTCTAAAACTTTAAGGATTGTCTCCTTAAGTTTCCATGTCAATTTCCTAATAATTCAATTATTTTACATCTCACCTAACACAAGTCATCCCAATCATTATAATAATCAAGTCAACCAAATCATCTTTATTTGCTAGCTTAAGTCGAGTTCCACACCAAGTAGAACATGGGTTTTCATTCAAGTTTTCATGAAATCAATTTCATTCTCAATCATCAAACCCATAGATAACACAACCAAACATAAATTTCATATAATTGAACTAATTAATTCAATACTGTACATGCATGTTTAGGCCGAACCTTACACCAATAAAGCATAGGTTTTCTTCAAAAAAATTATAATTAAATTTTCACCCTATCATTAATTTCATCATATAACATAAAAGGAAACATTGTGAACAACCTTCTTTCCTTATTCCTCTCATTAACATATACCAACACCTTATGAATGTAAGTATAATAACACCTTGTGTCATAGCCCGGCTCAACCTACCAAATATTATCTGCTTTAGGCTTTACCACCCTCATGGATTTGTTTTTGGTGACCACGCATGGCCTCGAAACACGTCTGATAAGTCAACAACTAGCACTACTAATAAGGCCAGCTATCAAATCCTCATCTGCCGATGTGAGATATTACACCTTGATCCCTTGAGCCCATCCAACCACCTTTTTCTAAATGGTACAATAAAAAAGCCAAATGCTAGTATTATAAAGGAACTTTAGGTCATTGCATTAAGCATTGTTATGGATTCAAGAAACAGGTGACCAACATGATCTAAAATGGGTGACTGTCTTTTAAAGAGAAAAATGGTGAATATAATATAGTTACAAGAGATTTAGAAATTGTTGAACAAAATAACCTAAGCATATGAGATCTTAATTATGCATGAATCGATTAGTTGATTCCATAAAAGGATGGGTGAAAATGTGCAATTTAGTTTTTGATAAAGTAAACCAAAGAACTCATGAATGTCATGAGATGGATGCTTAAGTGTTTCCAATACATCTATGTTATTCATTTAAAAATTTATTAGTATGGTAAGGGATAATGTCTTTTAATAAAATGTCTTTTTTATATGTTTTATTGTTGTTATGAAATCAATAGATGTTTTCGTAAAAGTAATATTTTGTTAATTTATTATTGTCTATGATTGGATAAATATAATGTCAATAATGACATAAATGATCAAACCTTAAGATATGTCATGAAAGATTTTTTTTTTTTGGATTCAAGGAAACCCCACCCTCCGAAAAGCGTATTTTGTCGGCCCAGATGAGCGAGTAAAACCTCGGCTGTCCCAGGCTCTTACAAGAAGTGCACGCCCTGACTCAAACTCGAGACCTACTGTGCAGATCTCATGCCCTTTACCACCACGCTATACCCTTTGGGGACTATGTCATGAAAGATGCTAAGAGGGAATCTCCATCCTTTTTTAAACTCATTGACCCTTATAACTAATCTCATAGCTCAATTCAAAACATTGTGACTAAATCAATTTTTGTAAAAAGAAAAAACCTTTTGCCCAAATAATCTTGAAATTGATTTTTTTTTTATTTTAAAAATAATTCGATGTTTGCTCAAAATAAGGTTCAGGCATCCTTTATGTAAAGTGGCAAATAAATAATTCATTCAAGAAATTCCCATTCTGAGGTGACCAAACAGCTTTGAATCAAAAGACATGAAATGAAGAAATATACAATTACCCATACATAATGCCTCTTGAGCCATATTATGATGTATGTATAACAACATGTAATGGATTCGATAGTCATAAACTCTAAAATACAATTCTTACAAATCCCAAACCATTACATTAAATGAGAATAAAATTTATCGGTTCTAACTACTTGCACTTGAAATGATGAAAGACCATTTTTGTTATCCTTTCATGTTCTATAAATATATCCCTTGTAATCCTTATTTGAGTCTTAATGAGTTTTTTCATAAAAAAAAAAAAAACTCTAACTAGGATCATCACATATATCGAGGGGTAAGTAGAAATTTAAAAACTAAAAAGCAAGAAAGCCTAAAAAATTCAATTGCTAAGGAACATGCCTGAATTATAAATCAAAAATAAGAAAAATCAAAGCAAATAATGTTGTCCCATCAAAGCAATAATAATAATAAAAAAAAGAAACACGACTAAAAAAATTGCAAGAAAGATAACTAATAATGATCCCAAGTCTAAAACCTTGAAAACATTCTTTAAGCGTAATAAATCCTTTTCTTTTATAGTTGAAAAGTCATAGTCTGCATTACATGCCTTTAAAAAGCTCTTTTTAATCAAGCAAGCAAGCAACTTGAACTAATAAATGACATTCTTAAAGTGCAGATGAACGTTTTTGTAAGAATCATGACATTGCAAACGAGTTACTTGTTATTAATAAAATAAATGATAAAAAATAAAATATTTTTTTCTTAACAAAACCTCGAGCTTTTTACTCAAGGTCTCTTGCTTGGAAACCTATAAAAAATAGAAAGTTCCCTCATCACTTACCTTCACTAATCTCATTTTTTCCTGCATAAAAGATCAAATTATCCTTTCCCTAAAGATAAACCCTAAGGAGTTGGAAAAAAAAGCTCACATCGAATAAATTTCCATTTTTAAATTACAAAGTCAAAATTTCAGGATGTTTCACAAATTAGAGGGGATCATCTGACCAGAGGGCAACATCATGGCTAAGAGAGTTTGTCACTTCTCAAGGAATGGATAATTGAGTAGAGCTTCATATATTAACTAAAGGTCTAAGATGCGTGACAAAGAGGCAGTCAAACGCATTTATCATACGAGCAAAACGCAAATGGTTAGAAGAGTCAAAAGACTAAGAAAACTAATCTTAGAAATTACAAACCTTATCCATCAAGCAATAGAGAGATGACACAAAAAGGGAGGCTATATTTCAAAACAAGTAAAATGCATGTATAAACATTATAAGGATATTTTTAGAAATTTCTTAAGGAAGATTCCTCAAAAGAAGCCAGAAAGGTTTAGTAAACATGAACCATTAGAAATTAGCTTAAAGATTATTAAAGATCCAACATTTCAAGTTAAATTTTTATCAAGTTCATCACTCTCTAAAATGACTAAATCTTTAAGAAGATCACTTTATAAAAATTTAAAATTAGAAAATTTCTTCAAGCTAATCTCTCTATCAAAGATTTTCCTCGATTCATCACTCTCTAAAATGACTTGATCTTCAAGATGATCACTCTATAAAAGTCAAAATTTCAAGATTTTCTTCGAGTTGATCTAGTTATCATAACTTTTCATTAAGGTCATCACTCTTTAAAATGATTAGATCTGCAAGATGATTGCTCTATAAAAAGCCAACATTACAAAACTTTCTTTGAGTTGATCTCTCTATCAAAGAAAATTTCCTTCAATTCATTCATCACTCTCTAAAATGACTAGATCTTCGAGATTATCGCTCTATAAAAAGTTAAAATTTCAAAATTTTCTTTGAGTTGATCTCTCTATGAAAGGGGTTTCTTTGAGTTTGTCACTCTTTAAATTGACTAGATATTTGAGATGAACACTCTATAAAAAGTCAAGATTGCAAAATTTTCCTCGAGCTGATCTATTTTTCAAATAAGTTTTCTTTAAGCTCGTCAGTCTGTAAAATGACCAGGTTGAAAGAATTTTTGTATTTTTCAATCTATGGGACGGTTACTCGATCATAAGCCAAAGGCAGGTCACCTTATCATAGACCACGGGTAGGTTATTCGATCATAAACTATAGGCATATCACTTGAACACAGATCATTCATGAAAAATTATAGATATTTTTCACATCGCATGTAGGTGACCTGAACATATGTTATTCATGAAAAATCCTAGGTATTTTTCTCACCAAGAGCAAGTCACCTGAACATAGATTATTAGTGAAAAATTCTAGATATTTTTCACACAATGGCTAGGTTACCTAATCACAAACAACTAGAAGGTCACCTGAATACAAACTATTTGTGAGAAATCCTTGGTATTTTTCAAATCACAGTCAGATTACCTGATCATAAACCATAAAGAGGTCACACGATCACTAACCATTCATGAAAAGTCCTAGTTTTTTTTTTTTTCACATAATGGGTAGGTCGCCCGAATAACAATACCATTTTCTTAAAGACATAAAACCCTTGATTTTTCAAAATAATTGAGTTTTGAAACATCTACAAAGATAACCATCATTTGATTTGTTAATATCAAAACTCTTTAATGGATTTCTCTCCCAATTGAGGAAGATTTTCACACAATTTTCTTTTCTTTACAAACTTACTTTATAAAGTCTTTTATAAGACTTTATAATGTAAGTATTGTAAAGTGGGAGGCAATATCATAACTCAATGTTTACTTCTTTTTTATTTAAAGAAATTCCAAAAAAAATACCAAAACTCTAAAAAAATACTTTTTCAATGCAATTTTTTTTTCTACAGAGTTATTCCAATCTTATATAATGAGTCGCAAGTTAGTCAAATTAACCTAGATTATCATCGCTTGGACATCTTTTTATATTTAAAAAAATTTAACCTGATATGTGATATAATTTGAGCTATTTATTTTGTCGCACCCTCGTGGCAGAGCGTGGCGTCGTGGCGACCAATCGATTGAATTTCAGGTTTTGTTTTTTTTTTTTTTTAAAAAGGAGTCGCCACCTAGTATTTTGGTCACTAGGAACCCTAACTGGTCTTTCAGAGATTCTAAGGCAAGGGACTGGTTGCGTAAAGGGAAGATATTAGCACCCTTAGTACGCCTTACCTAAGGTAAGCTGCTTGGTGTTTGGTTTGCTCTATAATTGCTATGGTGTTAGTGTTTTCTAATCCCATCAGTTTTCCTAGGTTTGATTCAAATAAAATTTAATAGGATAGAAATCCAAGGAGATTCCATGTGCTTCGAAAGCTCATTTTTCCTTTAGTATTTCAAGAGTTTGCGACTCGTAAATCGTAAGGAGGAGGGACAAAAAATTTAGAAATTTAGGGCGCTAAAAAAAACCTATATTTTTTAGTATTTTATACTCTCACGGCTCGTAAATCGTGGAGCAAAAACAAATAAATTGAAATGTCCTCGATTATAATCAAGGTTTTTTTTCAAGGATGTGTGCGGATTTATTACTCCCAATAATATTTTGGATATTCGTCCTTTAAGGATTTCTTTATCTAAACATTAGCAGTGAATAATAGATGAATTTCCCTCAAAATAGGATTTTTATATTTTTTGGAATATTGGCCAATACCCTTTGGAGTTTTACAAACATGTTGTAAAATCAAAAAATGCAAGAAAATAATTTTTTTTGTTGTGTTTACGAAATCCATGCGAAAACACCTTTTTAAAACTTCCAATATTTTTTTATATATAAAAAAAACATTTAAAACATGTTAGGGTATTGGTCGTATGCAACACATAAGAAAATATTTTTTGATATATATTTATATTTATCACATTTCGTCGAAAATCAGGTATTCGAAATACTAGATTTCTATGTTTACAATACAAAAAAAAAAAAACACATGCCTTACCCGATTACTGTTCAAGTGAATTAAATTTCACTTGAATAGTAACAAATGCAAGAATGCATGCAAAAGCTGGGAATAAAAGAACTTACCTAGTCTGCTGGCGATGCCTTTTTTTTTTAGCCCTCCGTTGTCTGCGTTCGTCTGGCGTTCTCCTTTGTTGCTTGCCTCTTTTCTCCTTTCTTCTCCTTGTTTTATTCTCTTCTCTTTCCCTTCTTCTCTGTTCTTCTTTCCTTTTCTTAAAAGCTAGCGCTGAGACAAACGAAGACAACTGGTGTTGAAGCTTCTGTGCTCAGCCAATGGTTGCTTTCCTTCTCTGTTCGTTTTCTCTCCTTTTGCTGATGCTTTCTCTCAAGATGACAAGGGAGACAGCGATGAAAACGTGCTATGCTGGTTGAGTTCACGCCCCTGCCTCTGTTTTATTTTTTTACTTTTAACAGTAGTGTTCTGCTTTCTTTTTTCTTTTCGTTCCTCTCATTTCTGTTTCTGCCTAGCTTCCCTTCTCTTTTTTTCCGTCTTTTCTCCCTTGTTTTCTTTTTTTCCTCTCTTTTTTCTGCTCTCCTTTTGCTCTCCTTTTCTTTTCACAGTAACGAACATAAACTTCTTCTGTTCTCTACGTTTTTACTCCCTGCCTCTCTTGCATTTTTCTCTTTTGTCTTTGGCTGTTTTTCCTGCTCTTTTCTCTTCGTTTTCTCTTTTTTTTTGTGCTCTTTTTTTGTTGCCGTCTTCCTTCCTTTTTTAGGTCAGCAGAGGCATAGTATATATAGTCTATACACAACTCTTATTAGGAAAGATTCAATGCATTAATCTAGGATGCAAATCCTAGCTGATTTGCAGCCAAATAATACAAATGAGGAAACTACAATATTCTTATTGATTATGTGCTGATTCTAGTGATTTCTTTCCAACATTAACACATCATCCCAACCATCTATGTTAGGGATAAAATCCCAACCATTAAATGATGGTGAGGTTATTCTCTTTATGGCATTTTGCAGCTGTCAAAGGCTGCTGTCTCCTATGAATTATAGCTGCACAAAAACGTGATTTTCCTCATTCGGTGTGGTAGAAATCCCGTCATTTATGATGATCTAGCTCCCTCTCTAGCTTCCAATATCCTTCTTTAATTAAAATACTCATTTTAGCACTTTTCGATTCAGTCCTTGGTCCAAAAAAAATCCTTCGAATCAGTCTCGCAAACTTAGGCTATATCCTTCCCGTGGCAGAATTTCTGCCTTCACGTTGGATATTCAAATGGAAATATCTTGAACTTCTAATATCGAAATCAAGTGATTCAAAAGCCCAAATTCATCTACGTGTATAGGACTACAACTTTGATGAAGGAGTCGGAGTGAGATAAAATCCTTTTATAGAACAGAATCTAGCAGTAATTTGGTTGGTCAAAAGGGATCTCCGGATCTAACTCAAAAACTGATGAATGCCGAGAATCCTGATATGACTGAGAGTATGAACTAAGAACAAAAATTAGGCCAAAAATAGAGTTTTTTTAGTGCAGACTCGGGTCAATATCCTTCTCGTGGCAGAATTCTCTACCTTCACGCTAGATATTCAAACGGGAACATCTTGAGCCTCTGATATAGGAATCAAGTGATTCAAAAGCTCAAATTCATCTACGCGTCTAGGACTACAACTTTGATGAAGGAGTCAAAGTGAGATAAAATCTTTTTACATAACAGAAACTGACAGTAATCTAGTTGGTCAAAAAGGTGTTTGATCTGATAATGCTGAGAACATGTAATGAGTGACAGAATATACCTAGGATGGTTAGATATCGTATGAAACTGAGTCAAAATCAGAGCATAAGTTGGAATAAAAAATTGCGACAACAGCAGAACCATTTTTTAGTGCAAATTCTGAAGGATTTATTCAACCTCAAAAACAAGATAACGAATGAATGAATTTAGCATTCTAGTCAATCTAAGAAACCTGATGATTTTGATAGCAAAGAGGAAGGATAAAGAGAGCAGAAAACAGCTCAAACAGGGTTTTGAAAAAAAATATTTCTTTTTCTTTTTTTATCAATTTTTCCAACAAACATGAGCTACACTCGGTTCAAAACGGGTATACATCGTCTCTAGCCCTTGGGGTCCAAAATTGAGTAACAACATATTTATTACTACATTCACTAAATAAAGAAAGATAAAAAAAAAAATATACCACTTTTAAATTACAAAATACTAGGTAGCATAGTTTGAAAAAAAAAAGGCTACATTAAATCAAATAACACCTGAAATTCTGAATCTTCGAGTATCAATTATTAACAAACATTTAAACCACGTAAATAATTTATTTGCGGGCGAATTGAGAAAATTAGGAGTAACAATAACTTGTCCAAAAAAAGGGCTAGTGCTAAACTTTTCCCAATCCCAATCCCAATCCCAAACTAATAATTAATTTATTAGAAATAATAAATAAATCAAAGGGTCAGTACTCAATAACTCAGCAAGAGAAGAATGGATAGAGAGAGAGAGAGATAGAGATAGGAAGGTCAAATCGAGTGGCGAAGGGTTTTTTATAATTATTTACGTGGTTGTGGTTCTTTGCTGTCTTTGCTACTGTGTGTGTCTATATATATATATATATATATATATATATATATATATTGCTATCTTTATTCTATTATATATAATAATAATAATAATAATAATAATAAAAATAAAAATAAAAATAACAACTGAGATAGAGAATAAAAAGAATAGAGGGAGAAGGGGAGCCGGAAGATAAATTCTTTGTAGAATAGATAGACACGATAACAGGAGAGAAAGAAAGGGCGAAAAAATAAAAAGAAAAACCACCAAAATTTCTGAAATAGCTATAATTAATTCTCTTATCATCATCGGATCTTATCTTCTGTTTTTCTAATGGATCCATTTGATTTGATTCGCAAAGGTATATATATTTGTATGCTTCTCTTTGTCTTTGACTCTTACAATAGATCTTTCTTCTTCTTTAGGTTTTAGTTATTTAGTGTTCGAGATCTTTAAGGATTGACTGTGTAGGTTTTGGTGATTGATTTGTAACTGTTGCTGTTATTCGTTTTTTGTGAAAATAACTTTATGGGGTTTTGATTTAATTATTCTTTGTATGTTTTTGGGTTTAAATTGAGGTAAATTGTTTGTGTTTTATGAGCTGTAACCTACTATTTAATCAATTATGGGTTTTGAAGAGTTGTTTTGTACTACTGGGTCCTATTTTGTACAATTGACTCGCTGTTTTACTGAAAATATTTGTTTTTTATTCACACGGTATGCATTTTGTGCTGATTCGTTGATGTTTCAGAGCATTCAATTGAGCTTCAACTGGGGAGAAAATGATTTGAATATTGTAGTGAAATATCTGCTCTATTTACACTATATATTTAGTGTAATTGTAAAAGCTGAATACTGAAAATGGGTATGCTAAAGTTGCTTCATTTAGGATAATTTTCAATTGAGATATGCCTGTTGGAGATCTTGGTATCCTTTTCAGGCAGGGGTTGTTGAGGTCAGCTGTGGCCAGGACTGGATTGTATGCATGTGGGTGTGTCATGGGATTTGTACTTCTTTTTGTATGTTTGACTGATAAGTATAATTAAATGAAAATGTTTTACAGGTTTTGGATAAAGCCTACTGCAACTCAGGAGGGTTATTCTTTGTATCAGTCTCTTTTTATGCATGTAGACTTCCTTTTCTTTTTTCTTTCTTTCCATTTTAGTAAAGAAATGAACTTATCCAAGAAAGGTTCTTTAACCAACGATACAAAGCTTAGTCTTCCAAACAAGGCAACAACCTTGAACCCAAATGCTGCAGAGTTTGTTCCCTTTTCCCTCAGATTATCCACTTCTCCATCTGGAAGTACCTCAAACACGACAGATGCTGCAACAAAACTCGCTACTTCTGGAACTGTAGGGAAATCAGTTCTTGATCGATCAGAATCATCTATTTCTAATGCTTCTGATGACGAGGCCCATCAATTCTGGCGCCACCAGCTCCCAGATGATATCACCCCTGATTTTAAGGTCATGAGTGAAGATGAGTCTCAGGGACTTGGAGGGCTCTCTTTAGCAGGCCTGTCTTTACATGACAGCAGTGAAGTGCCGAGATTCCATGCCTCCTCCAGAAGTGGATATGTCTTGACTGAGCAGCAGGAACCGTCACCACATCATATCAATGGTAGCAACTTCAGTGAAAATATGAGATATGCTGTTGCTTCATATGGGGAAGATCCTACTTCAGCAAGTTTTTTGAACTTGCCAACTAAGCCCTGGGAAAAGCAAATTGCTAATAGTGATCAACTTCTTAGCAATGGTAGGGAGGTACATCCATACAATGGAAATTCTAGCCATGGGTTCAGAAGTGAAATATTAGGTGAGCATGCAATAGTGGATGATACTGAAATAAACCCTTTGGAGTTTTTGGCTTCACAATTCCCTGGGTTTGCTGCTGAAAGCCTGGCGGAAGTTTATTTTGCAAATGCCTGTGACTTAAGTCTCACTATTGAGATGCTCACTCAGTTAGAGGTGAACTCCTTTTTTCTCGTCTCCAATCACATTTAATTTGGCCGGATCACATTTTGCCAATGCTTTTACAAAGATGTATTATCTTAATGCATTGTCAAAAGGATGTGCCTGCACGTGCTTTGCTTAACTGCAAGATATATTTTTATTTCGTTTCTGTATTTCCATTAATTCTCTTGAAATTTTCAATCCAAACTGTCCATATTTCCCACAACTTTTATTTATTGGAATAAATACAGTGGAAACAGTCCTTTTGCTGCCCATCCAAGAATTTTGTGGAGATGCAGTGCCTCTGCTATTTGGTTGGATGCTAACTTTGGTGACCAATGCCTCTTATGCCTTGTTTTGGCAGGGAAGAGTTTGCTCCCCTGAGAGTTTTTGGTGACCCAATGGGACTATAGCTTATGTGTAACCTCAAATTGTTAAGACACTCTGCCTGGTAACAGGGGGTTAGTCCATTTGTTTTGGTCTTTTCCTCCTATTGATGATCTGAGGTTTCTTTTGTTAATGTGCAATATCCATTGCAATAGTTGTGTAAATGTGGTTTGGTAGGAGCTCCAGTCCTTGACCTCAAGGATAACATATTTTCTTATATTCCATGAAGTAGCTAAAACCCCTCATCCCATTTGTGAATGATTCTGCAGATCAGAGTTGCATTTTTTGGTGTATGCACCTTTGCCTTGCTTTGTATATTTAGCTGTTATGTTACATGTTGTCTTCTATTTGTAGCTCCAAGTTGATGGTGGTTTCAATCAGACTACGAACTCGAAGACTTTGTCAGCTCCTGCTCCCAATCTCAGTGCACTGGACTTTCCAGCACTTACCGTGCCAGATAATCAGAATGGTCCTTCAAAATATGCTGGAGATGATCTTCAGCAAGCTGGCATTCCTTATCGATCTTCTAACAAAGACAACATGCTTGTATTCAAGTCTGGTGCTTCCTTTTCATCTAGAGGTGCTGGGGATTTTGCATCAGCTGTCAGGAAATTGGCTTCTCAAGATTCTAGTTTGTGGAACCATGACAGAAATGGTTCTGCTGATTCAACTGTTGGCTCAAGCAGAAGTTCCCATGTTTTGGCTAGTGCTTATAGTGGTGGTCATGGGAGAGGCATTTATGCAGATAGGTCGCAAAGTCGTGGGTCAGGTCAAGCAGCTCCTGTCTGGCTTGAAACTGGAGAAGCAGTGGGTAATATTCCTTGGTCAACACAATTACTTAGTTTATGAACCTTTTTAATGAGGGAATGCCCTTCCTGTGTATATTTCCATTAACATTGTTGAGATGGCAGCAAGCATGTATTCTGAGATGCGGGAAGAAGCTCGTGATCATGCACGTTTAAGGAATGTATACCTTGAACAGGTATATCCTCAAGATTTGTTTGCTATTACACTGTTTAAACTTTTCTTGTTCTGACCATCAAGGTGTTTCATGATCAAACCATGATCAAAATTGGCTTGAGAAAGATGTATGGGTCATCATAACTCATAAGGAGGTATATGGACTGGTGATTGCCCTTTATAGTGCAGAAATCAGGATTATAATTTATTCAAGCCACCTAGATGACCTCCAAACCCACCATGTCCTCCTCTTAAGTCTCAAGTGGGATTGAAATTAAACTCAACTGAATTCCAAGTTGAACAGTAAGCTATTGGTTGATCCTAAGGTGAAAATTAAATAACAGAATCTAGAACAAGCTACAGTTGTACATGCATGCCTAGGATCGAGAACAAATCAAGTTGCACGGGCAAGCATGCATGCTATCAGCCTAAAACATGCTGGGTAAGCACGTGTTGCTGATAGATTTGCTTCTAAATATTTTGCTAATGTACTGCTGCAGTGGATATTTTACTAGATTATTATGCAGCAAATTTGATGCATGCTGACCACAGAGACCAAGAATGTGCAATGCTCCAATCTTTATTCATTATTTGATTTTTTTGTCATATGCCAGCATAATATTAAAAAAAAAAATCAAATCATAAAGCTGTAATGGTTTTCATCTTACAACAGGCACGCCAAGCTTACCTCATTGGAAATAAGGCTCTGGCGAAGGAATTGAGTGCCAAAGGACAACTGCACAATATGCATATGAAGGAAGCTCATGGAAAAGCTCAAGAATCCATTTATCGCCAGAGGTTTGTCAATTCTTGTTGCTGTGTGTTTCCGCCATGACAAGTTGATGTGTTGGGATCAATGGAGGATAGGTTTTTCCTTTCTTCCCCCTTTCCCTCTTCTGATCATCTGCTTTAGCATTAGCTGTGACATGCTGATGCCTCATGTCCAACAAATGCTTTTCTCCTCCTCTTTTTTTTAATTCCTCCAAGTAAATGATGTTGTGCTTGTCTGTTTAGATCATTTCATTTTCTAAAATCATTTTGCCCTCCATTTTCCATTTCTTCCTTGATTGCATTCTTGGTTGTGGGGACCTGTTTTTTCAAGCAGCATCAGCAATGTCTGCTGTGAAGAGCCATGACTAGAAATTCTCGTTTTTGTGTTCCCTAATTCTGAGACCTTGGAGGTTTTTTTTTTTGGTAAGCTAATAGTTGGTTTTTGTTCTCTCTGACTCTCTGCCTGAACTTTTTTCCAGGAATCCAGCTAGTCTAGAGATGCAGGGAACTGGGAGAGGGCATGAACGAATGATAGACCTTCATGGGCTGCATGTAACTGAAGCCATTCATGTGCTAAAGCACGAGTTGAGTATTCTGAGGAGCACAGCACGGGCAGCAGATCAGCGTTTGCAGGTTTATATATGTGTTGGAACAGGCCATCACACTAGGGGTGCTCGCACTCCCGCAAGACTTCCAGTTGCTGTACAGCGGTACCTGCTCGAAGAAGAGGGCCTTGACTACACTGAACCACAGCCAGGGCTGCTTCGAGTAGTGATGTACTGAACCAGCGTCACAGCAGCATGATGAGGTATAGGAGTTTTTTGACACAATGCAAAACCCAAGCCATAGTCATCAAATCATTCTTGTATCTGTATATGGAAGATATTGAAGAGAAAGTAGTTGAAAGCCTGAAAAAATAAAAAAAGAGAAAAAATGTGAAGTTAGGGAAAAGGTAAAGAAAGGGAGCAGAAGTGTATCATTAAGGTGTTAACAGGTTGACAGCAGAATTACGTTTTGGTAGCGATCAGGGAACCTACATGAGCCGAACTTTTGCAGCTCGTTGCATTTTGTTAATTTTGTAACTTATTTTTCTGTCACAGTTTTTTTTTTTTCCCAGATGTAACTGATAGAATTGAATTACATGATAGTGCAATTCGTCAAGTATGACTAATGTGTGATGGCTGCAAAATTTTGGATTATAATCTGGGATAGATTAGTACTGATTATCGGTTAAAATGGGTGAAAGGGGTTTCAGTTGTGGTGACGTTAAAACTGTTTGGTCTGCTGGTGACAGTCACTGCATGAACCAGCTTTCCAAATGGATTGCGCTTCTGAAATTGAGCTGTAGCACAGTAACACTGTAAAATTCTTTCCTGTTGGAGCTTGGAAGACGAAGTGGAACTGTGGCCGTGCACGGTCTCCAATAAACTCAAAGCATTAGTAACATATATAAGCTTCTTAGCGGGAGCGTTTTTTGTGTCAAATATATATCATGTTACTTTTTCTATTATTTTGTACAGAAAAAAAAAAAATTAAATTAGTATAATTAGATATACAAGGAAAATTTCAAATTTACTTTCATAATATAAAAACAAATTAAGATATTTCCTCTTTACATCTAAGATGTAATGTAGATAGGCAAGTACGAGAGACAGCAAAAAAAAAAAAAAAAAAAGAGTTAATACATACATATATACATACATACATATATATAAAAAGTGCATTTTAAAAGTGTATTTAACTTATAAAAATATAAAATCAAATTCCCCTCATTTTATTATATATAGGAGAATTGAATTTATATGTAGGTTTGCAAGCAATCTAAAATCTTAGGACTATGAGATCCCCTGAGATTTGGGATGTTTTGGCTTTGAAATCTCAAATGACTTTCTTCAAAGAATCTCAAACATTCCTGTACCAAATACCCTTTAAAATGATTTGGATTAAACTTTGATTTTCTTTAACCTATATATATATATATATATATGCGCGCGTGCGCGTGTATGTGCCTGTGGTTTAAATAAGAATCTCAAGCTTTTTAGAGGAGCCTAATTGAAAGAACTATAATTACAAGGATGAAAGTAAAGGAGCCTGCAATATAAGGATGAAATCTCACTTTTCAAAAATTTTGGGGAGGCCATGGCAGCATGTCTCCCTTAAAGCGAGCCTAGGGCAGCCCCCGGACAGTCTTGTTAATGGGGAAAGCAAGATAGTTTTTGATTATTATTCTCGTATAGAAGGGATACAAAAATGAAAATAAAGAATACAAGATAGAATATAAAACGAAGATGGAGATAAAATAATGTTTAGTAATGATGTATAAGATAGAGTGCATGTTTCTGTATTTTGTTTGGTTGATAAAGGATAATACAAAATAAAATATAAAAAGTTTATTTTATTAGTAATATATATTATTATCAAACTTATATATTTTTAAAAAAAAAATTAGATTTTTTTTTCTATTTGAATTTGTATTGAATGTTAAAATTAATAATTCTATAATAACTCTAGTTATAAAACTCGGATAGACATGACAAGTTGCCATAGAACTTAGACAATCCAGGGCCTTGACCAATCCAAGTTTTTTTTTTTTTTCTTTCAATCAAGTAAGGATTAACTTGGTTTTACCTGGTAAAAATTCAGGTCGACTCATGACCCGATTAACACCTGAGTCAAAAACTTGTTAGGTTTTTTTTTTTAACATATTTTTGGTCAAAACAAAGTTGTTTTAATCCTTAAAAAAAAAAAAACATGAGGTTGACATTCTTGACCAGTAACTTGGGCCATGTCTTGAGCCTAACACTTAAATTGGGTTGTAAAAACTATTATAATAATATTTTTATCATTATATGTCTTAGTTTCACAAGTTTGGAATTAAAAGTTTTTTTAAAAAGGTATTTTAGAGATAAAAAATAAAAAATACTTAGTTTCACAAGTTTGGAATTAAAAGTTTTTTAAAAAGATATTTTAGAGATAAAAAAAAATAAAAAATATTGTTTGTGGAGACATGTCTTCTGAGTGTGTTTGGTATTGCGGTAGCTGTTGTGGTTGTGGTTTAAAAAAAATGTTTTATAAAAAGTACTTTTAGTTGGGTTGGTTTGAAAAAATAGGTGTTTGGTTAAAACTGTGGTTGAAATTGAAGTTGAAGAAAAAGTAGTTTAATGTGTTTAGTTAAGAGTGCTTTTAAAATTGAGGTTATAAAATAATTTTAAAAATATATATTAATACTGATGATTTTTAATTTAAATATTGTGGATTTAATTATTGCTATTATATCATGAAATAAATCATACTTTATATAAAATATTTTTTATTATTCCATGAAACCATTTATAATTTCATTACGTACGAAATACATTCAACAAAAAACACCGTTGATTGAATAAAATATTATCAGGTATAAAATTCACTTTAAACTAGTTTTTTTTTTTTTAAAAAAATAACACACTTAAAAAAAAAAAGGGTCCCGTGAACAGGCAAGTGAAAAAAAAGCATGAAATTGTTGCTTCTCTTTTCCTGCGTTTTTTAACGCAGAAATTAAGTGGGGCCCAATGAACAGTAAATGAATTTTTTCCTTAACCAAACGGTTGCGCACTGCGTTTTAAATAAAACGCAGCCGCAGAGCCAAACGGGCTCAATATATTTCATATTTAAAAATATAAAAATTCACTCTAAAATTATTTGAGCGACATATTTATTTCATGTTTCTGTATTTTTTGACCAAATACATTTTTATCTTTATTATTTTTATTTTTATTTTGTTCTAAAATAATAACCAAACTCTATCTAATAGCTCTAAAGAGATTCATGAACATCTTTATATTTGGGCTAAAATTAATTTTGATGGATTTGATTATTTATTTGTTTTAATTTTCTTAAAGAAATATATGACTCATGTTAATATTATTTGAAAATTATATATTAACTAATTTTGCAACAATAAAAATTCCCTTTGTACATATTTTCTTCTTGTTTTTTTATTAATTTAATTACAAATTAGAAAACACATTATACTATATTTTAAAAGGTGTTTTAAGAAAAATATTGTGCAAGTATTATGAATATAAATTCATTGCACTATGGACTACATTGTAAACATAGAATGTTTTTTGTATTATGAATGATACCGTAGCACCAAAGGACGTTATTTTTTCTATTTTTTAATAAAAAAATGCTGTTAGGTTTACCTTGCAGCCAAATCCAAGTAAAAACATTTTGCAGGTACTGTATACATAGTATTTACACTATGAACCACAATGTAGATATACAATGTTTGCACTATGGACGATAATATAACAATAGAGAGCATTGTTTTTGCTATTTTTTAGTCAAAAAATACTTCTAGGTCTGGCTACCTAGCCAAACCCACTAACATTTAGGTGTGGTAGGTAAGACAATTGAGTTTGGTGGCTTAGCCAAACCAATAGCCTTGTGTTTGGTGGCCTAGCAGACCTAATAGCCTTGCCTGCCAGACCTAAGGATATTGGGTCTCGCCCCGTGGTTAAATCCAAGACTAATGAGTTTGGCTAGGCAACCCTACCCAATGATATTAGGTCTGACATTCTTCCCAGACTTAAAGCTTCTTGGATCCAACTAGGCAACTAGACCCAATAGCATTTGGGACCCAATTGCCTTGCTCGTCAGACCCAATTATCTTGCTCTCTAGATCTAATAGCATTTGAGTCTAGGTTGGTTACCGGAATAAAGACTCTATACTCTTCATATTTGTTTTACATTTCAAAAAAAAAAAATATTACTAACCCACTAAAGAGCATGGGTCAACATACTAGGTTGATTGTATTTGGTGTCTTAGGTCATTTTTCATTTTGCTTCAATTTTTTTTACATATAATTATACCCATAATTTATAAGATGTATAATATTTTACTTCCTCTTTTATGCACACTAAAAACAATCAACAATAAAATTTGGATTATTTACAGGATTTTTATTATATTAAGATCATTTGTACTAATTATTATAGCTTTATCATCAAATTAAAAATAAAGACTACTAAACATGTGACATCCAAACCAGTAACAAAGATGATTTTTATCAAACATGTTGCAAACAGATTTGTAACCAAATTTGAAAGATCAAAATGAATCAAAACCTATTCCTCTAAGCCATTTGAAAGAAAAGGCTATCATTAATTGATATTTCATCATAACTTAAAGGGTAAACTCCAACTTCTTAAACAAATCAAGATAATCTCAACCAACAACTATCCACTTGAAATATTTGTGTTTGAAAATATAGTTATAATTATGCTTTAAAGTGTTTTTTTATTTGAAAATACATTAAAATAATATATTTTTTAATTTTTAAAAAAAATTAGCACATCAAAATAATATGAAAAAATATATAAAAAAGTAATTTAAAATAAAAAATAAATAAAATCTAAATTTTTTTAAAAATATTTTTAAATGACAAAAACAAACAGGATCAAAGCATTGTCAAACCATACCCTGCCGACCAAATCCTCCTCCCCACCCCTAAAGGCATATATTTATTTGCTTACATCAAGTTATATCGAACGTCTCAATACAAACATCATAATCATCATCATCATTATTATTGTTGTTGTTGTTATTATTGTGAAAAAATATATTTTGTATACCCTAACTTTAGGGCAAATTCTACCACTCATGAATTTGATGCATTGTTTATGCAAATACAGTAGTTAAATTGAAAATCAATTTTTTGTAAGATAAATCATGATTCTAAAGACAAGAAATTGCAATTTAAATTTTTTTTTATAACAATCATTTCGTTTTCTAACTCAAGTTGAGGAAACATATCCTTTTTCTTGACTATTAGGTTCAAACTTTTAATAACTTCTTAAAATAATTATATGTAAGGTCCCTTAAAAAAAGATATTTAATCTTGTTTGACACATAAATTAATGATGTGTTTGATTTTTATATGATTTTTGCCTACTCTTATTTTTAATTTTATTCTAGTTTATTTTAAATATTTGTATTTTATTCTCTTTTTATTTATTTATAATATATATTGAAAGAAATAAATTCATGGAATCATGGGCTTTAAAATGAAAATTTATCATTTAATCCTTGAGTTCTAGTTAAACATAAGCTCTAACTGGATCAAGCCTCATGGTATTGAGAAAGTTCATTTAGAAACCAATTAAATGAGAAAGTTTACCTTAAAGAGAATGTACACACATGTTTTGGAAAAGAAAAAACAAAGGAGAAAAGTGAGATTTTCTATTGTAAAAATAAAGAAATTTCCTTATCCCTACATGGCTTTTTTTTCTTCTTCTTTTTTTTCCGTCAAAATAGTCTTTATTGATTTTGCTTCGTAGTTTTTTTCTTTAAAACACTATAGATTGTTACAATATTTTCTCATATGGTTTTTGTTTTGTTACAGTGTTTCTTTACATGTTTTTTTTTCAAAATTATCTTTGTCAATTTTTTTTTTAATATTAAGTTGGTTGAGAATTCAGTTTTAACTTTCCCTATATGTTTGTTTTCTATTTTTTTTTTTGTGTTTACTTTTTTTTTTTCCATAATTTTCTTCTTCTTCTTTTTTTTTTTGTGTTTTTTTTAGAATTTTTTTTTATTTTATTTTTTTAATATGGAGTTGGTTGAAAATTTAGCTTTGTAGTTTTTTTTTTTCTTTAAAACACTATGAATTGCTACAGTGTTTTTCCCATATGGTTTTTTTTTTTTTTTTTTTTTTTCATTTTTTTAATGATTTTTGTTTTGTCTTTTTTTTAAGAATTGTCTTTGTCGATTTTATTTTTTTTCATATTGAGCTGGTTGAGAATTTAGTTTCGTAGTTTTTTCTTTAAAACACTGTGAATTGCTACAGTGTTTCCCCACATTTTTTTTTGTTATGATTTTTTTCAAAATTGTCTTTATCGATTTTATCATTTTTTAATATTGAGCTGAATGAGAATTACAACTGTAGATTTTCTCATGAAACACTATAGATTGTTACAGTATTTCCCTGCATTGTTTTTTTTTTTTTTTTCGTTTTGTTTGTTATGATTTTTTCTAAAATTTTCTTTGTTCATTTTATTTTTTTAAATATTAATCTAATTAAGAATTTAATTTTGTAGTTTTTTCCTTAAAAATATCATGGATTACAACATTTTTTTTCATATAATTTTTTTTTCACGAACCCGCAACAACGCACAAACATACAAGCCCGCGGCATTGCGCGAGTATGACATCTAGTGATCATCTACAATGTGTATGCTTTGATCTACTATTCCAATAAAGCTCGGTTATTTTTTTTAAAAGATTATAATTGTTTTTTATATTTTTGAATCATATATTCATATTAGAAATAAAATTTTTAAAATAAAAAAATATTATTTTAATAATTAAAACTCAAACTTTGACAAACACCCCTTCTACTGTATCTACAAGTAAATAAAGTCTGTATAAAAATATAGTAGTGATTGTTTTTTAAAAGTATTTTTTATTTCGAAATATATCAAAATAATATATTTTTTTATTTTTAAAAAATTATTTTTAAAATTTACGCATCAAAATGATCTAAAAATACTAAAAATATATTATTTTAAAATAAATAAAAAAATATTTTTAAATTTTTTTTTAAAACACAATAAATCCCATAATCATCCTCATTGGTTCGTGTTCTTCACTGGCCACAGAACCCTCCAAACCTCTTGTCGTCCCCCCCCCCCTCCGAACGTACGCACACACACGCTCGCAGTCTTCAGAGTCCAACAAGATAACATTGAAAAGACACTCTTAACCCTAAAAGAATAAATCCCTAAAATCTAGTCCTGACTCGTGACCTTTATTTAATTTTTATCTCATAATTCTCTTTCACTCTCTGTAATCTGTATATCACACACATTCACAGACGGACTGAGACAGACAGAGTATATTAGTTTTTCCCATTAACACAAAAGGATTTCAGTGGATTCCCTGTTTTTTCTTTTAATCTTAAATAAATAAAATTGTCAAAATTCTTGAAGAATCACTAAACTAGGCTAGCAAAAAGTTCCCTTTGTTTCTTTCTCTCTGGGTTTTATTAGGGCTTTCACGCTCATTGTGTTTATAATTTCTGGTCCCTCTCTTTTATTTTCATGATTTCTCCATTAAAAATCTTCGATCACGATAATTGCACACCACCCTTCTTTCTTTCTTTCTTTTGTTTATTACTAGAGTTAATTGATACTATTATTTGTCAATTATGGATACTGCAATGCCAGACCGTGATTCGCTCAAGAGAAGCTTTGGTGACATGATGGTCAACAACAACAGCTCTTCGAGCTGTCTTGCTATAGATACTTCCAATTGTATTACTGATCAAAATGACACCACCCCACAAGGACTAGCTTCTGTTCTTAGTAATCATAAGGAGTTTTATCCAAGAGGGTTTGTCAAAGTTCCTTTCTTTCTTTGATGGTTTGAATTTTTCTGTAATTACTCAGATTTTCTTGAAGAAAAATTTCATGGTTTCCCCCCCTTACAATGTGGTTTTGGTTATGCATGTTTTGGTGACTGTAGGTATCAGTCAAAGGTTTTTGAGGTGGCTGTTAAGAGGAATACAATTGCTGTGCTGGAAACAGGAGCTGGAAAGACAATGATTGCTGTTATGTTAATTAAACAGATTGGTCAAGCTGTCTTTTACAGTGGTGTTAAGAGATTGATTCTTTTCTTAGCCCCAACAGTTCATCTTGTTAATCAGGCATGTTGTTCTTTTTAATAAATCAATCTCTCCTTTTCTCCTTAATAAGTGAATTCTCTGTAAATGTTAATATGCTAACGCATGTTTTTCTCAATATAAAAAGGGTTTTTTTTTTTTTTTTTTTCCAGTGCTGTTTTATAGTTATTTCCCCTCTCTTCTTTTCTGTATATACAATCTGGCTGATCTATTGATTCACAAGTTGAAATTAAGTGGGTTTTGTGCTTGCAGCAATATGAAGTCATTAAATCTCAAACAAATTTCAGAGTGGGAGAGTACTATGGAGCTAAGGGAATAGATGAGTGGTCTCTGAAGTCCTGGGAGAAGGAAATTGATGAGCACGATGTGAGTAGGAATTTTTCTGTAGATTGAATATATCTGTTTCCATATATTATGTATATTCTAACAATTTCCTTTTTGGGCTACTTGTTTTAATGGTCTTGGTTTATGCACTACAGCATTTAATAAAACCAAGAAGAAACAAATATCTCTCATTTTTCTAATGTCAGTTATGCTGTGACCATCTTTATCTGTAGTTCTTTGGTCCTGCAATTTTTTGCTAGATTGAGTTTTCATTTATGCAAAAGTTAATTGTACTTTGGATTTCATTCTTATATTTATACAGTTAGAGATTAAACTAGCGGTATTAGAGGAACATAGATGGCTTTACTTATGAAAGAGACAATATTCTTTGGGTTATCACCTGTGTTCAAATATGTTATAATCTTGGTTTGCTGCTGGTAGAGCTTCATTAATGCATGTCCTTTCTTCTTACTTTGTAGGTGTTGGTTATGACACCCCAGATCCTCTTGGATGCCTTAAGAAAGGCTTTTTTGAATCTAAAAATGGTATCCTTGTTAATACTTGACGAGTGTCATCGTTCCACCGGTAACCATCCTTATAAGAAAATCATGAAGGTTGATATCCTATTCTTTGCTACAAATTTTGTTGTTTTTTTCATTTGATCTTTTCTATAGTCACGATTCCTCTTCTTAATGTTAGAGTAAAATTAATTTTGATAGTTATGATTGTTTGGTGAAGGATTTCTATCACAAAATGGAGAATAAGCCAAAGGTTTTTGGAATGACAGCATCTCCTGTAGTTAGAAAAGGTAAGAGAACTTGTTGTGGCATTATGGAGGGTTTGAAATTTAGTAACTGTTTGAGTGCATAAATTTATTTAGATCTTTTATTTGACATTACGACCTTATTTGCCCCCTGCCCCCCTCATTGACACTTGATACTTTCAAATGTCACCAGGACAAGATGGCACCATCATTGATTAGTTTGCAACTCAAACTTCCTTTCTTTCTCTGGTCTGCCTTGATGGCAGTTGATTTTTCGTATATCTGTTTTATTTTTCCATGGAAAAGAATAGTCTTCACACTTGTTGGCCCAAATGCAATTAGCAGAGAGGTATTCTTAATTAGAAGTTCAGTTTTATAGGTGTGTTAACTGGAGACAGATGTTGTATTTTTCAAATTAGCTGAATTACGTAAACAGTCAATACTCATGAAGAGAATATTTGGTATGTGTTTACCCCTTACCGTTTGTAGCCATTTATTATTTACAAAACTTGCTTCTTCCTCTGATCATGTTCTTCTTCTTAAAAACCTTTTCTTTGTGTTTGCTTGTATGCTGCTTGCTTATTTTCATCTTTTGATTTCTAGATTCAGTCCAATCATAAACCTATTGCATGCATTTCTTATATAATTTTTAAAATTTTTTCATTAGGTGTCTTGTCCGCCATGGACTGTGAGGATCAACTAGCAGAACTTGAGAGTGTATTGAATTCTCAGGTACTTTTAATTTTATTTTTTTTCCTATGATGGTCATGCAGTCAAACTTAATTCTTATTCCTTATCTCGAAGTTGTGATGCCAAGCCACGGAAGCACAACTGAGATAGACTGGCATTAGTTTGTCTTATTTCATTTTTGTCTGGGGATATGCATGCTTCTTATTTTATTTTCTAATTTGTCTAGATTTATTGCTTATATAAGAATCTCATCCCTATTGTTTTGGGATGCTGCTGTTTTAGCAAGTGCGAAGTCCTGAGAAATTGGTTATAAAGTCTGCTTCTATGCTATCTTTCTTCTTGGTCTTTCCCCTTTTTTTCACTGCAACCCCCCCCCCCCCCAATTCTCTCCCTCCCTCCCTTATGTGGTATTTCTTTTTTTCGCTTCTCCTCCCTAATTTCTTCTATGTGTTTTACTGCAGATTTATACTATTGAAGACAGGGCAGAGGTGCATGTCTATGTTCCCTCTGCAAAAGAATCATGTAGATTTTATGACAAAGCATGGTGTTCCTATGCAGAGCTGAAAGATAAGATTGAAGCTTCATGGTCCAAGGTATTCTTTTCTTGTGCACACATATCAAATGATGTGGTGGAGGTGGCACTTACAAAGAAATTTCTAGCTTTGAGATTTGTGGAATGAGTGGTTTATTGGTGTTTATACTAATATGTTTTTTTTTGAGCGGATAGTTTGATGCTACAATGTTAGCTTTGCAAGGCTCAACACAAAGTTGTTACAAAGATATGGATGATAAGCTTAAAGCAACGAGAAAGCAGTTGTCCAAGGACCACGCAAAGATTTTGAATTGCCTAGAATCACAGTAATTAAAAACTAAGGAGAAAATGGATTAAATGCTGAGATGTAACGCTCACGCCCTATGTTCTTCTGCTGTCACTCTGTATTCTTTCTATTATGTGAAATGCAGTAGCTATAGGCTATACTCGTGTTTTTCATAAAATGTGTTCATGAATACTACTCCCTCCATCCCAAATAGCGTTCTTTCATTTTGGGTTTGTCTAAAGTTACCATAAGAAAGTCAAAAGAAATGTATATTTTATTCTATTCTACCCTTAGTTGATCAATTTTCCAACTCTTGAAAAGCATACTTAGATTAGAAATTTCTTAAGTTGATATGGAATAACTGAGGGGACGCAATATTTTTAGGCATTCTTAATGTGCCTATAATAAAAAAAAGACACTTTGGAACAAAGAGAATACCTCATTTTCTTTGTTTTCCTCTAAGGGTTTATTTGGCACATGGTTGGAAAATTTAGGTGAAATTTTTCATGAGTAATTATTACAAGAATGATTGTTAAGGGTGTAAAATTAGATTTTTAAACATACTTGGTGTGTTGATAAATGGAAGGGTACATTTTTTAGGGAAAAAAAGATTGAGATATTGTTAGTGAGAAGAGAGAGAATTAAACATTGTTTAGGTGTGTTCTTTGAGGGTAAAAAAAGAGTTAGAGAAATTGAAAAATATATAACAGGGGCAGGGGGATGGTGGGATTATCCCCAAGGGTATATCACTAGGGTGATTCTTATCCTCCATCACCCCCAAATGTAACTCACATGGCTTTTATAAAGATAAAGGGAACAGGGATTTTTATTTTGCAGCTGTCTTCTCTTGTGATTGCAGTTTATTATTTCTCACTTTTTTTTCTTTCATATAGGCCATCAAGGTTTGTCTAGAGAATGCTGGTAACCCCACTGGTGAATGCAAATTATATCAAGAAATTTCTTTGCAGTGTAGATATTTCCTTGAGGATGTGTTACATATAATTGGTGAATCTTTGCTGCATGGTATGATAATAGTGTCTTTTATACTTTTTTCTTTCCTAAGAAGTTGTAAAAAAATGCTTTTCAGCTAATTGCATACTTGCTGTAAATTAGGTGTGCTCAAATCTAATGGAAACTTTTTTTTGTTCCTTTGTCTTGTATTTATATACATGGTTGTTGATAAATCACTTGCAGTGGTTGACATTGTTCTCTTACCTCATTTAGCATTATTCAATATTTATATGTTGACACCTTTGTCTCTCCTGCTGAAGGAAAAAAAAAGCCTTTGCATTTCTTGAAAACTGTGCTGTTTGTTCTTGTTTATGATAAGGTTTCTCACAGTTAATCCCATAATGGGTTTGTAGCTGCCATTTATTTATGGAATTATCTGGCTTTGAATGCTTTTTTTTTTTTTTGTTATGATTTGTTGGGAGTATTTGGAATCTGTTAAACACGTGCATCTTTTGGCTTTGTTTGGGTTCATGGCAATGAGACTGCATGGAGGAGGACTGCTTTGATTGGGTGACCAATAATATGAGCTTTAACTATTGGAGTAATTAGTGAAGATTAATGATGCATCAACCTCCTATCAGGATGCATGAAGGATTGGATGATGCCACTTGTGATTCAAGTAGTTACTTGAGAATTGTAAATTAAACATGACTGATCCTGCTGCAATTTACTCCTATATAGCATCAGCAACCAAAATTGAGCTTGCATAAGGCAGTCTGTGTGTGTGAATAGCTGAGGGGAAAGAGAGAGTGATAAGTTATAACTATAAAGGGCACTGCATCTGGATAAACAGGTAAAAGTCCCATACCTGTGGATTGAGGAGTATTTAAATTCTCTTGTAATGCATGTCAAGGTGCTGCCAAGGAACCGACGGCCTTATAGAGCACAGGATGGGTACAGATAGAGCTAGCCCATCCCTTATGCGAATCAATGGTTTGGACAAAACAAAGCTTACCTCTTGCACCTAGCTTCATCTGGTGCACAGTAGTTTACTACTTAAGTTGAAAGAGAGTATAATTTAGGTTCAAACAATGTAGTATCTCTCCTAGATTCTATTTCATCAACTCTTCCCATCTCGCTCCCACAATTATTATTTTCCAGTTATTTCTTACGTATTCTGTTGTTCATGAGCAAGCAATTCATTCATAGTGCATAAAGATACTGTCTCTGTAGCACAGTGCCAGTGAATATTTTGTCGGCCTGATGTTTTTCCTTGCGATATTGCCATTTTGGAGACAGTAGTATGTATTTTGATTGTGCTTTGAGTATGATGCTTATTACCGACATTATTCCTTCTCTTAACTCAGGTGATAATTTCTCTTTGGATCATGGGTTTGACTGTTCAGCAGCATTGGGTTTTGGCTACATATCCCCCAAACTACATGAACTTCTCCAACTTTTTCTATCATTTGGGTAATAGAAATATTTGCTTATCTTTTAATTTTAATTTTGTATCCAAGTTGATTTACTATCCTTTTGTGGTTGCAGAGAAGCTAGGGAAGTATTGTGCCTCATTTTTGTTGAAAGAATTATTACAGCAAAAGTGGTTGAAAGATTTATGAAGAAAGTTGAGGTTTTAGCACATTTCACTGTTTCATATTTGACTGGAACTAATGCATCAGCTGATGCACTGGCCCCAAAAATGCAAATGGAGACCTTGGAATCATTTCGCTCTGGGAAGGTATATGTTCTTCAGTATTATGAATTGTTCGCAGGAAGTTGAAAATGCGATAACACACGGGTAACTTTATGCAGGTCAATCTATTATTTGCCACTGATGTGGTGGAGGAGGGAATTCATGTGCCAAACTGCTCCTGTGTAATACGTTTTGATCTGCCTAAGACAGTCCGCAGTTATGTCCAGTCTCGGGGACGAGCTCGACAAAATAATTCCAACTTTATCACCATGCTTGAAAGGTGATGCCTCTTCATCCATTTAGACTGCAGTCACACAGAAGCATCTTTGATATGCTTTCTGGCCCAAAAAGCAGCTGTAGTGTTGCAAATAGAATGGGGCCTTCATCTTTGTTTTTGTGTGTTTGATATTTTGATCGTGTAGATCATTACAGTTGTGATAGAATCCCTAGTTAAAGCTCTTGCGTCATAAACATGCTTGGCTCATGATTGTTTTCATGTATATGTTATCAGTAAACATAGTATAACTGTGCATATACTTGCAGGGGAAACACCAAACAACGGGATCAGCTATTTGAAATCATTAGAAGCGAGTGGTCAATGACAGATACAGCTATAAATAGAGATCCTAATGTATGGAATCTGAAAGCATGTGCTTCAGAAGCAGCAAAGGCTTATGTGGTGGATGTGACAGGAGCATCAGTAACTGCAGACTCTAGTGTTAGCCTCATACATCGATATTGTCAACACCTCCCTGGCGACAGGTATTTAAATATTTCCCTGTCCATTTATTTGGGTTAAGTATACAGTATAGAAGCTTAACTTTTAATTGGTTTCCTTTACAATTTAGGTACTACACACCAAAGCCAACTTTTCAGTTTGAAGTTTTTGAACAGTCTTGCCGCTGTGCAATGAAGCTACCTCCTAATGCAGCTTTTCAAACATTAGTTGGTCCAACATGTAGGAGTCAACAATTAGCAAAGCAGCTTGTATGCTTGGAAGCTTGTAAGAAATTGCATCAAATGGGTGCTTTGGATGATCATCTTCTGCCATCAGTTGAAGAGCCTTCAGAAATTGCTGTTGTTAAAAGCAAGTCAACATCTGCAGGTGCAGGTATATGTTTATTATAATAAAATTCATATTGAATATTCCTATAAGAAACTCTATTAGCTCATTGGCCAAGCTGCACCATCCTTTCTTTCTGGGTCATTAGTAAGAGTTGAACCTGCTAGGATTTTTAGTTGGGTCATCTCTTTTTTTTTTACTATTAAAGAATCTATGAAAAAGCATAGATAATGTATGACTTGACTAAATTAGCCTACTTATTAGGTAATCCATACACATTCCTTCATCTGTAGTTGCCAACTACCATGCTTTGTTGATATCAGGTGGCCACTACTAAAGTATAGAGCAATTCCACTGCATGTGTGTGATATCATCATTAAGAATGCTCGGAAGCAATAATGAAAAAAAATAAAATGAAATTGTCAAGACATCAGTATGGTTCATGTAAGGACAAACATTATAATGCATTTGCTTTTGCTATTTAGCAAAGTTGGCAAAACCTTGATGGGTGGATACACTAATAGTTTCACATGAATGTGTTTGGATTGCTGTATCAATCCTGGAAGGTGTAGCGGTGTTTCTCTCCTTGTATGTAATAACTCATTGTTTCTCTCTCTGTTCCACTCTTGCCTATTCAGGAACTACAAAAAGGAAGGAATTGCACGGGACAACTTGCATTCATGCATTATCCGGAAGTTGGGGAGAGAAACTTGATGGAGCCACTTTTCATGCATACAAGTTTGACTTCTCTTGCTCCATTGTCAGTGAGATCTATTCTGGATTTATTCTTCTCATTGAGTCAAAGCTCGATGATGATGTGGGAAACATTGAGTTGGATCTTTATTTGGTTGCAAAGATCGTCAAGTCTTCTATTTCTTCATGTGGAGTAGTTCACTTGGATGCTGCACAGGTATTAACATGTTGCGTGCTCATTATCTCAGTAATATTTCTTTTTATCTTGGATTAGTTATTTCCTGAATGCTGTATCTGTTTTTTATATTTTTATTAGATGACGAAAGCAAAACTGTTTCAAGAATTCTTTTTCAATGGCTTGTTTGGAAAGTTGTTTACTGGATCTAAATCATCTAGGGAGTTCTTACTTCAGAAAGAAACATCACTGTGGAGCCCCTCAAACATGTATCTGCTTCTACCACTAGAGCCATGGAGCATTTCCAGTAATGATCGGTGGAAAATAGATTGGAAAGGAATTGAAGCTTGCTCATCTGTGGTAGAATACTTGAAGAACTCCTTTTTGACTGCTCGGTCTTGCAGTGGTGGAGGAAATACATTACCTGATAATGTTCAGTCATCCACCGTAGAATGCAATGGTACAAATTTAATCCATTTTGCTAATGCTTTAGTCAACGTAGAGAACATTAACAATATGGTGGTATTGGCAATCCACACGGGAAGAATCTACTCCATTGTTAAAGTCGTGAACGATTCATCTGCGGAGAGTGCTTTTGAGGGAAATGCTGATAATGTGACAGAGTTTTCAACATACACAGAGTACTTCAACAAAAGGTTGGTGGGTCCAGCTGAGGGTCTTATGTTCATTTCTCCTCGTTATCATCTACAGTTTCCATACCTAACATCAGCTGCTCTCAGGTACGGAATTGTGCTGATGCATCCAGGACAGCCTCTGTTGCGGTTAAAGCAAAGCCATAACCCACACAATCATCTTGTAAACTTTAATGATGAAGGTTTGTTAGTTTGTGTGCTTGAGATCTGTTATGAGGTGGAATTGTTTTCTGTTGGGCAACTCAGTCTCAGTCTGATTATCTGGCACTTCAATTCTATTATCTTGAAGTTAATCCTATGCTAAGATTATTGACAAAGTGTAAACCAGATTTGAAGAATTGGGAAATTCACCAATATGCATCAACTTCTCTCAATTATAAAAGCTATTGCAATTGACATTATAAGCTACTACATTGTCTTCTGAATCAGGCTATGCTGTTGAATTTAGCAATGAGTTCCCTGTTCTGTTATCTGATTTGTTACATGTCCTATTAAATGATCAGGTAATTCAAAAGATGGCATGGTAGGCAGAAAACAGCAGCAACATGTGCATATGCCACCAGAGCTTTTGATCAAGATTGATGTTCTTATCAGTGTTGTAAAATCAATTTATCTGATGCCATCTTTGATGCACCGTCTTGAGTGCCTGATGTTGGCCAGTCAACTTAGACAAGTGATTGATTGTCATGCTCCTGATTTTTACATCCCAAGCTCATTGGTCTTGTCCCATTAAATTGCTCTTCATTTTTTTGTATTTTTAATGAATTATTCACCTTTAAGTTAATGTGGTCACCTGCTTTGATCATTAGATTCTGGAAGCGATAACAACGCTTAGATGCTGTGAAAGTTTTTCGATGGAGCGACTGGAGTTGCTAGGGGACTCTGTTCTAAAGTATGCTGTCAGCTGCCACCTATTTTTAAAATATCCCAATAAACATGAAGGCCAGTTATCTTCATGGCGCTCAGGGACTGTTTGTAATTCAACCCTACATAAATTGGGAACAGATTGTAAAGTACAGGTATTTGATTATGATATTTGTGGCTTCTAGTTCTATCTTTAAGAAGTATCATTTTCCATAAAAAATTGTGTTTTCTGAGCGCATGTGGTTTTTCCTCTTCCTTTGTGTTTTTGTTTTTTTTTGTTTTTCAGGTATTGTTTAATAACTTTGCTGATGTTCTGCGTTTGCAGAAACGAATTCCAGAAGATTTTACAATTGAACCCAATGTTAATTTTCTTTTGGGATAGAATTTGTTAGTGTTTCTTTGTCCATTGAAGTATGCTCTCCCTGATTGTTTTGAGACTTGAATTGAAGTGTTTCACATTGCTGTGATTGTAGTTATCAAATGTTCTGCACTTGTATTTGCACTTGTATTTCCATGAAATGGCTGAAATGTGGTATTTGAATCTGGACAAGTCTAAATAGTAAACCTTCTACTTCATATGCACACATGTATGTTTTGATCATCATACATGCTAGTATACCTTCTACTTCATATTTACACGTATATTCTGATCATCACCTTTTTTTGTCACTCAATTTTACCAGAATTAATAGTTCAGGCACATGGATTGATATGAAACTGAATAATCTTCCACAAATTTTATCCTAGCCACGATATTTTAAATCATTAAGTGTTTTGAATAGTTCGTTTGCAATAGGTGTCTGAAACAAAATGTTCTGCATTTCTTACATGCCAGGGTTATATACTAGACAGTCCATTTAATCCCCGTCGTTGGACTGCTCCTGGACAGAACTCTGTACGTACTCCAGTTCCTTGCAAATGTGGGGTTGATACTTTAGAAGTACCATTGGATCGTAAGTTCCAAACCGAAAGTGCAATTGTTAAGGTTGGAAAACCTTGTGATTCAGGTCACCGATGGATGGTTTCCAAAACCATATCAGATTGTGTTGAATCTGTCATAGGGGCATACTATGTCAGTGGTGGATTGATTGCTGCAATTCATGTGATGAAGTGGTTTGGCATTAATGCTGAACTTGATCCTTCACTAATAAGCGAAGCAATTACGAGTGCATCTCTACGATCTTATATCCCTAAAGAAGATGAGATTAAGAGTCTAGAGTCAAAGCTTGGGTATGCCTTCGGTGTCAAGTTTGTCTTGCAGGAGGCCATGACTCATGCATCTATGCAAGAACAGGGTGTTACATACTGTTACCAGGTAATGAAATTTTTATCATATTTTTCCTTTCCTTTTTTTTTTAGGGTAAACTCCAATAGCCCTTGAAATTACAAATGACATCTAAAAGTTTGAGGATTTGACAAAAACCCTTTCTATGTTTAAGAAATCATTACAAATTCCCTTGCTGTCAAAGGGGATAATTTTAGCCCATGAAGGGTATTTTTGTTATAAAAGGAGGTTTCTGTTCTGTAGTAGTTTCTTAAAATTGGAGGTGATTTGGTAAGATTTTTCAAACTTTTGGGTGGTGCCTATATTGTTCAAGGGGGTTATTTTAATTGACACCTTTTTTTTTAATTTAAGTATATTTTCCTTATTCTGGTTGCTCAGCAGCGAAACCAATTTGGAAAAATATAAAAATTTGAAATCTCAAGGTACAGTAATTTTATCCGAGCAATTTTTAAACAGATTTTTGTAACATACATGAATGATCTCAATGCTTTTTTTTTTTTTTTCATTTTATAATGTTAATACAGAAATGCTTACTCACTAAATGTATTTGATGACGAGATTTAAGTGCACAAGACTCTTTATTTCCTGTAACTGTTTGCAATAATCTTAACGGGACTGGTGTTTGATATATTTCTTTTGGATTTTCGACAGAGGCTTGAATTTCTTGGTGATTCTGTATTGGACTTGCTTATAACATGGCATCTCTATCAGAGCCACACAGATGTTGATCCTGGCGAGCTGACTGACTTGCGCTCAGCTTCTGTTAACAATGATAACTTTGCTCAAGTTGCCGTGAAACAAAACCTATATACCCATCTTCTTCATTGTTCTACACTCCTTCAAAGTCAAATAAGAGAATATGTGAATTCTTTTCATGAATCTGATCAAGGCCCAAAGGCTCCCAAGGTAAGTTCCTAGGCTGACCCACTCAATCTCTTATTTTCTTTATGTTTTCCTCAATTATAGCAAATTATATTGCTATCTTCAAAGGTTAGCAGCAACTAATCCTTTGAAGCTCTGATTATGGTGCTTTTTACATATCTAAACTTCTTGTGGTGGTTTCCTGTTCTGCAATCCTATTTATTAATGACAAATTGTTCTGATCGTTTCCTACAGGCTCTTGGAGACCTGATTGAAAGCATTGCAGGGGCATTATTAATTGATACAAAGTTCAATCTCGATGGTGTGTGGAGAATATTCAAGCCCTTGTTATCTCCAATTGTAACCCCTGAGAAACTTGAGCTGCCTCCACTGCGTGAACTTGTTGAATTATGTGACTCTATAGGAGTTTTTGTAAAAGAGAAATGTACCAAGAAAGCTGAGATGGTTCACGCCCAGCTTTGGGTACAGCTGGACAACGAGCTCTTGTCTGGAGAGGGGTATGAGAAAAACAGGAAAGCAGCTAAAGGAAAAGCAGCTTCTTGTTTGTTGAAGAAGCTCCAGGTTTGTAATTCTGGGAATTGCAATCATGCCTGTATGTTTTCATATTTTACCACTTGCTGGATCCCACGATAATAAAACCCAGAGCTGTTTTGTTTCTCTAGTTCTTTTTCTAGTAACTATCACTATTGTTGTAAGATTTCTTGGCTAATGGTCATACTGCTGAAACATCCATTCTGTACTTAAAAAGTCGTTCTGGTGGTTGTTTGGCTAGCAAATCCAACAGCAGGTTTCTAGAATAAGCAAACTAAAGATGATATTTATCCAGGAAAATTCATGGACGTGAAAGCTTTTTCAGCATTCTAATTCTTGCTGTTTTTTTGTAAATTAAAATCAATGAAGAAATAATAGCATTTTAAGATATTTGTGTGACTTTGATGCTTTTCTGTCTTTGAAACATACAGTGATTAATTATTTGAATGTCTTTCAAGGCTTCAAAAAATCAAATTCTTGTAAACTCTATTTTAACCCTTGTATGCTCATGTAAACAGAAAAGAGGCATCGTATACTCACGTGGAGGTTCAAAGAGGAGGAAACAGGACACTGACCCTGTTGTTGATTCAAGTTCCCCTGGCTTCTTAGAAAATGAAGATTTTTCTGGAAAAACAAAGCCAAAAAAGCAGAAAATAGAAAACCAAGTGCCTGGAGATTCAAATGCAGATTGTTCCCCTGCCATCAGTCCTAGTCATGGTCCCCCAGGTATCCATCATCAAATGATTTGGCTTCCTATTTGATTCTAAATGTGATTCAGAGAAGGAACAGTTTATTTTATATATGCTGCTCAAGGGCACACACTATCTCAGCTCCTTTCTGATCAAGTCCAATGCTTAGCACATATCTTATATTATCTTACTGTCTCGATTTTCCTTAAAACTGTTGCTAGCCCATCTTCTGCACCAGGAATGAATTGAAGAGTTTATTAATATAATAAACGCATGTCATGGGACTGAGGAGGTAGTTTTTTGGTTCTTGCAAGAAAATTAGTGTGCTGGTTGGTGCCTGCAGTTATATCTTGATTTTTCATTGTTAAATGAGTAGTCTTCTGCTTTCTGATGAATTCAATCGTACCCTCAAATATTGTGGAATATCTCGCTAAATCACCCCCTTTTGCAGTTATTGAGTCGATTAACAAGAAGAAAGGAGGACCTCGTACTAGTCTTTATGATCTCTGTAAGAAAGTTCAATGGACAATGCCTACATTTGACACAACAGAAACGAAATCCAGGTTTGCCAACCCTACAAGCTTTTTTTTTGGTCACCCAAATTCTCGTTTATATACAAAGATCATTAGTTTTCAATGCTAAATTTTTTCTTTCCTGCATATTTGTCGTTCTAATTGACTTGTTCCCGCAGAACTGCAATTGAATTTGGCGAGGGCCCTGATAAAAGGAAGGGATTTAACAGTTATGTATCAAAAATCATCATGAACATACCGTCGTATGGCGTCGTTGAATGTGCGGGAGAGGCCAGTGCTGATAAGAAGACCTCATATGACTCTGCGGCACTTGCAATGCTTAATGAGCTTGAAAAACGGGGACAGCTCATCATTGATGGATCAAAATAAATCTTGCAGCTGTGGTATAGATTACCACTCTCTAATTTTGGGGAAGCAAGATGGTGAGTTTCTGTTTCTCATTTGGAACAGAGCAACTAGGAGGAAAGTGGTGACTAACAGCTAGAGGTGGTGCTGTAAGCGTAGGATAAATCTCTTACTGAGCCTGGAAATCTCTTATTTAGCTTGGCAATTATACGGGAAACCAAATATGTAGGATATTATACAGGAACTCCATTGGTTCAAATCTAAATCTAACATCCTCCCTTTTATTTTCAGTTTCTTATGGACTTCAATTCTCTTACAGACTCCACAAAAAGCCACAAAACCAAGGGATAAAAGGATTTATTAATTAATTTTTTTAAAAAAAAAACTAAAACTCATTGGATTTGCCGAGGACTAAAATTACCACTTTGTCCTTGACAACACAACTTACAACTTGGTTTGAGTGGTAAAATAGTCTTTTTATAGTATTGAATTGTCAATTCAAAGTTCACAAGGCATCTAGTATGTAAAATTACTAAACTAGCTTTAAAAGCTAAAAATGCATTTAAGGTATTTTAATTTTGTTTTTTTGGCATAATATGATATTAAAATTACCTTGAAGTTAAAATTTCTTAAAGTTAAGGTGAAGGTGAAGGGTGTTTTCATCATTTCATTTATGTTTTATGTAATTGGCAAGGGTATTCAAGCTTTTTAACAAAAATATAATATTATTTTAAATGAAAAGTTGCTGCGTAAAGTGGATGCACAAGCAAGTGGGAGATGCCCGACGCTCTTCAGGCAGTGCATATAGCACCTCTAGGCGGCTGAACATCACATTTCATGGAGACGTTCAAAGCGTCACAACACTCTTTTCTCTCTTTCCATCCTTGAAAAACATGTTATCCATGCAAAAATTCAGAAAAAAATGTTCATTTGTTAATTTTGATTAATTTTGATCCTCATTCTTTTTAATTTTATTTTATTTTTTATCATTTTTTTGTTGTTTTATTTTTTTCAATTTTACCTCTCACTATTTGGTTGATCGGGATTTGCCTTTATGATTTTTTAGGTTTGACTTTCATGGTTTAATCCGACCTTATGACCAATGCCACGGGTTCAAGGGATAGACCAGGTTGGATTCGGTTTTTTTTTAAATCCTTTTTTAAAATTGATTTTTTTTTCAATTTTATCCTTTAGCATTGTGTAGGTTGGGGATTTGTATTCATTATTATTTTCACTTCTCTTTCTATAGATTAATCCTGATCTCATGCCTCAGATTATGGATTCAATGGGTATACTAAGGTTGACTCAGGTCTTTTTTATGTTGCTTTTTTACAGCTTTTATTGTTTTATTCACCTAGTTCATTTGAGAATTAAGCTTTATTATTTGATTTGATTTGCTTTCCATGAAATTATCTTAGTTTCATAACTAGGTCGCAGATTTAGCTTATTGGCTCAGATAAACTCTGGTCTTTTTTTTCTTTTGTAATTTTTTATTTCAATTTCCTTGGTCGAAATTTTATTTGCTAAGAATTGAGATCTATTCTCTTTTCATTTTGCTTTTTAAGTGATCATCTTATTCTCGTTTAATTTTTGTTTTTTTAATAAATAAGATTATTGTGAACTTTTAGGAATATTCAAAAGATATATTTCCATGGTATTAACAAGCATTTTTTTCTTTAAATCATTGTTAGTTTTTTTTTTTTTTTGCTTTATTTGTTATTGATGTCTTTTTTTTTTTTGTAATCATATTATTAGATTAACCAAACATACAAAACACAATAGAATCAATTACATGAATATCATATTTTTCTTGATTTTTTTTAAAACATAGACATCGCCTTAACATCTTGCTATAGTGAAATGCTAAGGCATTATGCTAGGAGAGATTTAGTCTGGCCCACAACATAGTGTGAGTCACTTATCTAGTATATATAAAAAGGCTTTGGCATTTCACTGTGACAATGAAAAGTAAAATATTAATGCTTTTTAAACTTTTTTTTTTTTAATTTGAAACTTAGCTTCTATTTTAATTTCATTCTTTCAACATTCAGTTTATTGAGTATTGCACATCATAATTTGTTTTGTTTTGATTTGATTTATATGGAGTTATCATTGTCGGGTCGCTAATTTTGCAAGTTAGCCGTGTTAACTCAGGTTATTTTGTCTTTTTTTTAATTAATTTTTTTTTCTCAACTTCATCCTTTAATATAAGATTTACTGAAAATTAGGCTTCATAATTGTTTATTAGATTGTTTTTCTATGAGTTTATCATCGTCTCATAACTTAGATGGTGAGCTTTTTAGGTTAACCAAGTTTACTTGAGTTTTTTTTGTCCCTTTTTAATTAAGTTTTTTTTTCTATTCATTTCATCATTCAATATTTGGTTGATTAAGAATTGGACTTTATAAATTTATTTTTGATTTACTTTCTATGAAGTCATTTGATCTCTTAATCTGAGTTTGACAGGTTAACCCAAGTTGACTTGGTTTTTTTTTTTTGTATTTTTTTATTTTATTTCCAATTTAATCTTTTAATATTTGGTTAATTGGGAATATTTCTTTATATTTTTTTTATTTAATTTATATAGGGTTATCACAGTGTTAGCGTCCAGATTGCGAGTTAGGCTAGTTGACTCATGTTTTTTTTTTTTTCAATTTCATTCTTTAATATTGGGTTGGTTAGGAATTATGCTTAAAAATGTTTTTGGATTTGCATTCTATGAGATTATTATAGTCCCATGATCCAGATCACGGTATGTTTTTTTTTTTTAATCTTTTTTTAGTTGAATTATTTTTTTCAATTTCATTTTTTAATATTGGGTTGGTTAGGAATTATGCTTAAATTTTTTTTTGATTTTGCATTCTATGAGATTATTATAGTCCCATGATGTAGATCATGGTTTTGTTCGGTTGACTCAGATGGTTTTTTTGTCCTTTATTTTAATTGTTTTTTTTTCTATTTTGTTCCTTTAACATTAAGTTGATTGAGAATTGAGCTTTATAATTTATTTTCTATAGGGTTATCCTGGTCTCATGATCTAGGCTTAACAGGTTAACTAGAGTTGAATCAACTCATTGTTTAGTTGAATTTTATTTTTAATTTCATATTTCAACATTGAATTGATTGAGAATTATGTTTAATATTTTTTTTCATATTTTTTTTATAGGGTTATAAGGGTCTAATGACTTAGGTTATACGGGTCTCATGACTTTGATAATGAATTTGAAAGGTTAAACTGCGTTGATCGAAGTCAATTTAATATGTTATCATTTTAATATTTTTTAAAAGATATCGTCCTAATATTTTTTTTTAGTTAGACTATATTTTTTATCCGTTTTTCCAGGTTGTTTTTGTACCTATAAAGTCGATCATGTCACATTAGATCAATCCTTATTTAGTTTAATATTTTTTTGTTAAAGAACACATTAAAAACACTTGAATATTTTTTTTATGTGCAAAAAAAATTGATCTAACCCGTTGTGTAGTGGGGGAAATGATCAAATACATTCTTAAATGTTCTTGTTCTCGTATTAAAAAAATCTTTAGAAATCTTAACATTTTAAAAATTCCAAACTAACAACAACATGGTGGTTGTTGTAAGGGAGGGGGTGGAAAAAACATACGAGTGTCAATGAAGCTTCATTATTTAGGATTTCGATTCACTTACCAAGTAGTTAAAGATGAAAAAAAAAATAATAATAAAAAAATACTATAATCAAATATAAGCAGGAGCAAAATAGTTCTCTCCATATAATTTCAATAATCAACATGGCATTTGGATTATTCTGTCTGCAAGGAGTGCGCCATTAGAAAAATAGTGCGGTAAATAGAGGCTCCCCTACATAATTTTAGACATTGAATCATTTAATATGGCTATATATAAAAAATGAGATCTTATAAGCATGATGAGATTTAGATTTCACCGTAATTTTTTTTTTAATCTAATTTTATACTATTAAACATAATTTTTAATTTGACTGAGAGATCAAAATAAAAGCTTTACAAGTGTTTATATATATATTGCACTATATTGGGTTAAAATTTCAAAGTAATCGGAGTTTGGTAAGGAATTATTTCAGAGACTCGAATTAATTGAAAGAGTCTTGTCAAATTTATTTTTATGGACTTTCATCTATTTTTTGGACTAAATCTAGAGCTACTAATGAATTTTGCTAAGATTCTAATTGGGATAAAAAAAATAGATATCAATACCTTCCTATCAATATTTTGTAGGCCTAATAATTCATTCGAACGAGAAATAATGACGTGTTTGAATTCAAAACTAAAATCTATTAGGGATATACGATAATTAGAGAAACATTATTTTCTTGTATATTATGGATTCCAGTCAATACAAGGATTTTTTAATGCTCTTAAAAACATGTGCTGTAGATACAAGCTTACATATTCTACAAGAATTTCATGTTAAACAAAGAGACATGTATTGAAGAAACTATTATCCATAGTTTGTAAAAATCCTATACTCATTATGGAAAGTAGGTGGTGGCAAGGCAACTTTGGACTATTTTGTTGTTTTTTTTATTTATTTATTATTTTACAAGATTTTTTTTATTAAATAGAGAGATTATGAGAGGCTATTTAAATAAGATATTTTAACCATTTTCTTTCTTATTTTTTTTTTATAGTAGTTGGAAAAGGAAAGAAACTTTAGCATTTAAGACAACATCTTTAAAGCAAGAAAAGAGAATTAATGTATGGAACAAAGGGACACTCTTTCTTCTACAAGTTTGAGAATAAATTACAAGGGATCCAATGCAAGGAGATATAATTTTGGGGTTGTTTTGATAACTTGTATTAATTTGAATATTTTTTAAGGTTTATTTATTGTTTTAATTAATATTTGGTACGGTTATATTTTAGTTTTATGGCTTTTATCTATATTGGGTTTGTTTTGGCCCAAAATCAATATTTATGCTTGTTTTAAGCATTAGACTTGTGCTTAACTGAGTTTGAGTTAAGACCCATTGGTTTGCAACCCAATATGAGATCATTATTGTTATTATCCTAAACTATGTTATGTTTTGTTTTGCTGCAAGTTTGGAGCAGCCTTTAGAAATTAATAAAATTCAATTTTGCTTGAGCAAACTTCTTTTTTTTTTTTGCTGTGACGAAGAGTATATCCGACATATCAAGGTATAATTGATCTTTTGACATCATTTGCAATAATCCAATACCTCTAGTTTTTAGTTACTGGTTAACTCTAAGTCAAGATTCAATTAAACCTGATTATTCAGTTTTCTTGGAGAAATTATCATCTTTGTTGTGAATTACATGACTATGTGATCACAAGATTGACATCAAGACCATTGAAAATCAAAGAAATATATAAAAAAATAAAGTTGTCATCTAGTTTTTTAAAGAGATAAATTTCTAAAATATGCATTAATTTCATAGATTTAAGTAAATGGTTGGTTATGTCTAAATAAAAATAAAAATAATATTTATTGCATCATTTTTTAAAAGAGTTTATCTTAACTATGTATTTTTTTCTAAATTTATTTTCCACATGTCTTTAATTGTCCTCATTTGTTTTTAGCTTAGTTGCAAGTTATTTATTGGTAAGTTATTTATTGTTGGTTCCATAGTCAGGGTAACATCGTGAGCTAGGAGTCTTCCAACCTTATAATTTTGTGTAGTTTTAAATTTATTTATTTATATTTCCTGAATCTTTTTATTATTATTATTATTATTATTATTATTATTATTATTAATTTGAAAAGCACGTCCCATGTTGGTCCTATGTGGACGAGACTCATTGAGCCTGCTATTGAACTTACTTTTTGAAAAAAATAATGACATACAAGAAATATACATTCACAAATCAAAACAAACACATGTTATAAATTATTTTAATAATAAGTAAATTAAACATCGATGTTCAAAATGTACCTTCAGGAGTTGAGCCATTGAAGCAGATATATAACGAGTGGAAATGATGGCAGCGCATGGGCTATAGGCATGGAGAGCAGCTGGATCGAGGGTTGTTATTTTTTTATTATTATTAATATAAGTGTTTGAGCTAGTTTATGTGTATCTCGATTATTTTTATGGATTTTACAGTTAAAAATTATATAAACTTCTAGTAGCTTTGAGGTTTATAAAATTCAAACTTGTAATTTTTAGAAAACAAATTTAGAATCTAATTAGTTGTGTAACACTGATGTTATTGCATGCATCGGTGATGTAAGACGGTGCATGGGCTAGCAAATCGATTGCTCCTCTTCTCCTTCTTGTTGCCTACACCGGCGATGTACATCATCTCCACCTGGCCAATGAGATTGGGGCGAGGAAAGGTGGTTGTTTCTAAAGGCGACCAGGGACTGCTGCTGCTGCTGTGTGGGTGGTGCTTGGCAGTTGTGGAAACGCTGGGTTATGATCGTGGGTGGCTGGAGCTATGTTTTCGTGGATTGCTTTGATTAAAATTCGATGATACCAAGTGGAAGGGACTATTGTCTTCTTTTTGCCAGGTTTTTAATAGTCGGCTAGGCTTGGGGGGGTGTATGTGCAGTATCTCTTTCCAATTTGTTTGATTCTTCTTTTTATTTTTCTTATCCTCATTTACATTATTATTTTTAGTACCTAATTCGATTTTTCTTTCTTTCATCTTATTTCACCCCTAAATTATTTTAATTATCTTTTAATTATTTTTATTTTTATTCACCTATCTTATCACACAAAATAAAATACAATAAACAAAAAAATAAAAAAATTAGTGAAAATTAATTGAACTTGGTTGAAAACTTTTTTTTAAAAAAATTACATTGAAAAATTAGTGGTCAATAACGGTACACGACATTTAGAATGTGTAGGAGTCAAGTTTTTGCATACATAATGTCTGGTCAAATGCCCCATATATTGTATCGTAATAAAAAAAATCCTTAAATTTGGATCGTCCTTGATCTCACACACAAATACTATATATATATAGTTCAAATGAATAGTGAACCATCCACCTATAAGTTGTTATTTTTTTATTTTTTTTATTTTTATTTTTAAAATTTTAACTATATTTTTTCAATCAAGCCCTTTCTATAGCCTAATTAAAAAATATTGGTATTGAAATTATAGTAAACATACAATAGTTAAAAATATTGAACTAAAATATAAAATACGAAGAAAATTATTGTTAATCCCACATTAACGATAATTTATATTTTGATTTAAAAGTTTATTTCATTTATTTATTAGTTTCTAAGCGAGAAAGAGGAGAGAAAATCGCTAGAAAACAATGTAGTTGTTAGCTTGCCAAAATCTGAACATAAAAAACGAGGATCTTTTTGTTAATGGTTCTTCTTGAAAGGATTTGAATGAATATTGTTTTTCCCTCTAAAAATTATGAAAAATATAGATTGGGTTTGCTTTGGATCCAATATGTCACTGTATGAAATATTAAAACAAATATTATCTTGAATTTTATTTTAAGGCCAAAGTTTTTTTTTTTTTTTCCAATTATCTATGTTATCTTTGAATCTACTAAATTGATTGGGTCATTTTGAAAAACAACTCTCATACAATTTAATTATAAACTAGTGCTCGACAAAGAGTCAAACCAAGAAGTTTTAAGGTTGATTCATCGCGCGGGGTTTAATAGCAATATTCTATAGCCTCCTTTTATAGTCCCAAACTATAAGGAGAAATGAACCCCACACCATGCCTAAAGACTAACTAGATTTGTGGCTTGCACTCCATTATGGGCCGATCAATTGTTTTTTTAATGTAAAAATAGAATGTGTAGGAAACAAATATGAGACTTGTGTCATTGGTTTGATTAGTAATTTAAATAATATGAATAAAAAATGACAATAAATAAATTAAAAAAAAATTAACAACAAAACATGGTAAAAAAAAACTAACCTAAACTCATCCAGATTATTAAACAATCTAATGTTGAAAGACAAAACTAAAAAAAAAAAATTAAGAAAAAAAAGGACACCATTTAATTTAGATTAACTTTCAAACTTCGCGATCATATATGTACAAGATTGAGATAATCTCATAGAAACAAAAGCGTAAAAAAAGTCAGAAGATCAATTTTTAATAAATCAAATAAGAATGTGATAACCATATAAAAAGAAAAATGAAATGCAAAAAGTTGAAGCTTAATTTCTAGCATATAAAATGTCGAAGGATGAAAATTAGGAAAAAAAAATATAATTAGAAAAACTTGATCCAAACCCACCCAGGTCAAGTTATAAAATCTCTGACCTAGTTATCATACCAAAGTAATCGTGTTGGAAAACACACTAAATACAATCATGAAGTTTAATTATCAAAGATTTAACACCCCAAACTTTTCAATGCAATTATTATCTTTTCAATTTTTATTTAAATGAAATTTAGGGGCAATATTTTTTATAAAGATAGTCTCCAATTCCCCATCCATTTATTTAATCTACTAGTACATTTATATAAATTTACACTTACACATTAGTGTGGTTACAACCTTTATACATAACATGCATAAGCTTGATTTCAATACTTTTTTTTATAAAAGTATTCTTGGGCATACCCAAAGAAGTTAAAAAACTTATTACCTAGAGTCAATAAACCTCAAGTAAAAGGTATAAAACAAACCAAAGAAAAAAATCAAAAGGTCCATGACCTAGACTGTCTGAACAACAATTAGTTATCCAGTCGACTAGTTTATAGAAACCCTAGAATTGGTTGACCGGTTGTTCAAGTAGAAATCTAGTAATAAAAACCCCCACAAAATGGTTAATTGAATTCTAGAAGAGCCTAAAACCAGTTAACCAATTATGCAAAAGAGTAGAAATGTGAATTGGAGCTTGAAGGACACCATGAGCGGGTGGTACCACAAGATACTAGAAGGCATCATATGGATTTGAAAACAGTTGGGATTTGATATCGTGGTGTAAGCTCAGTCAATCTAGACCGGATGAGCTAAAAAATCTCCTTACTAACATCATGGTGAGTTTTATAATTTTGATGAAAGACTCGGTTGTTCCTCTCATACTAGATAAAGTAAATTGTGACTGAGAAAACTAATCGAGCAAGTAGATGAGTGAAATCCCTTTTCTTTTGAAAGTGTGTATGAACTCATTGAATCAAAGGTCATTATGTTATAGTAGGGAAGCCTATAAAAGTCATGCTCATTCTATCCTCTTAAAACACAGCGGAGAAAGGGCATTGAAAAAACAAATAATCGGGTGTCTCAACATGCGACCTACAAAGATACATACTGAAGAGTTGATAATATGACATGTATGAAGTTTGTCTAAAGTATGAAGTCGACCTAAAAAAGCAAGCCATAATATAAAAGAATATTTCAGGATATGACCTAGAAACTAGAAGAGATGATGCATAGAGTCTGTGGGTTTAAAATCTCTTAGAACCTCCCAAACAAAGTCGATAGTAAACCTTCCTAATAGATCACCCTTCCAGACATAGTGATTTGAAATATTAATATATGGATAAAAATGAATTGAGTTCCAAAAAGGCTAAAGATCCTAATGACCTGTGGGAAAAGCCCAAACTCCATTTAAAATAATATCTAACACCTTCGCGTTCCAAGTCAATCCTATAGAAGATAACATCTTTAATAGTAGAAGATCATAGAACCATCTCCCATATGGAAACCAACAGTCCAACTATAAAGATGTACTTAAATTGTTGCCAATTCAAGAAACAAGCTCCCCTTAGATTAGTCTTTACTGAGTAGAATCTTCACTTAAGACCATGAAGTGGTTGAGATAAGTCTAATATGCCAAAAGGATCTTCTTCAAAACAAGTTGCTATAAACTTTTTATGCCAGTACCAAGGAGCTATTTGAAAGGAGTCTTTATATATTTTTTAGAATAGTTGTCATGTTTCAAGTCTTGACCCTCTTAATCCCCAATCCCCACCCCTCTAGAGGGTAACAAACTGAGACCCATATAACCTTAGCCTTTGAGTGGGTAAAAGAGGAACCTTTCTAAAGGAAGGCAATTAGAATACTCTCAATCCTTCTAACAATAAAGCAAGGTAAGTTGAACATAGTAGACTAGTATACCTGAATAAAGAAAAGAACAGTTTTGAGCTTAAGACAACCAACATAAGTAAGGGATGTTGATGTCCAAAGCTTGATTTTGGAGATCATGTTGCTCCACTAGAGGCATATAATCACTGCGAGTTAATATGATTTTGATAAGAGGGACACCAAGATATTTAACTAGTAAAACTCCTAATCTAAACCCTAGATGATCCTAAAAAGCAGTTTTAGGTCCCCATCCACCCTTAATAAGTAGATAAAACTCTTATCCTAGCTAGAAGCTAATTTAGAAAGCCCAACAAAGACATCCAAAGGTCTTTATAAAATTCCTATCGAGTTCATATTAGCATTACAGAATACCATAAGATTATCAGCAAAACAGATATGGGTGATAGAGTTTTGCTTACATCTCTAATGATCCAAAATGCCAATAGCCATGACTCTTATGAGGATGAAATGCCAAATGATTGTGTCAAAAACCTTCATAAGATTCATTTTTAGAGCACATCTAGCTAGGTCATTATCTAGGTGATAGTTATGCATGAGCTCATGAGTATTGAAATGAAAAATGAAATGTAAGTGTAATAATATTTATTATATGATTAAATACAATAATGTCCTTGAGCAACCTTTACATTAACAATAAAACCAATGTAAAAGGGAAAAAAAAACTTTAAGAGAGAATTATATTGATTTTATCTTTAAAGGATACATAGTAATTTTACTATTTAAAAAAAATAAAAAGACCATAACATCCCTGATTGAAAGGCATCCAATTTTTTTTAGGGTTAAATTAATAATGTCATTGTACATAAAAAATCAAAATTACTAACATAACCTTGGATAAGTTGTTAAAGATAATTATATCATGATGAAAAGACTATTTTGCCTTCAATGCCTAATTCAAAGGCTTACTAGGCCATGGGCAATTTAATTTTTATATTATTACAATAAATACTATTTTGTATCTTATTACATAGTAACTTCCCTTTAAGTTTTAGGTTTTTTGTTAATGGGTTTTGCTTTATGAGTGTGTGTTGATTTGTATGTTTAGCAATTTACTCAAGTTCTTAAATCAAAACTAAGTTTCCAAAAAAGGTATAAATAAAATTAGGTGAAAAGATCATCAAATATTAGATATAGGCCGATTTTGCTGGATAATGGTAGCCAATATTAGAGAAAAAGGGAGAAGATGTAGCTATAAAGGCCGAAGAGAGGGGTAGGGTTCAAGAGATCATTTTTGTAATTATATAATTTGGACATACAAGGGCATTTAAGTTATTATTTAAAAACATAATGGCAATCTTATAAATACATTAAATTACTTTGTTGTGAGTATGTATAGTGTTATATAACTTTAAAAATTACTTTGATCTTGGATGTAAACTGTGATTTTCTTAAAAAAAAAAAACAATATCATTCATGATAATACCAAAATCATCTAAGAACTTAATAATTTGTTTGAATTGTTAAACAAATTTCAAGAATCCAAATAAATAAAATTGATACCAAACAAAAGATTAGTATATTTTAAATACAATGTTTTATTGGCTTACCCTAATTTAAACCTAAGATAATTCAATATAAACCTATCTAATTTGACCTAATTGATTTTGGTATTCAATTATTGTTGAAATTGTGTGCTATACTTATATAAAATAACTAAAAATTTAGTATACCAAATATTTGATAAAAATGGTTATTTCAACTCTAGTCACATGGTAGAATTCACCTTGGAAAACTTGTAATTTTACATGGAGGCTTGTCAAGTTTTGAGTTACACAATACAAATAGCTTTTAATAATAATAATAATAATAATTTGTTTATTTTTATATTTTTAAAGTGTTTTTTTAAATTAAATTTTTTTAATTTTTTGACATGCTAATGAAAAAATAAATTTTTTAAAATAAAAAAATAAATTTTTATTATTTTAATATATTTTTAAATAAAAAATATTTTAAAAAATAATAATCATCACAATCTAAAGCAGGAATTACTTCACTGAAAAAAATTCATCATACAAAAACAACGCTCGTTCTTGTGAGCCCAACCTAATTTGAATTGTTACTACAAGAATAACTTTGAGGACCACATTGAAACCTACAGGGGGAATTGTAATTAAACGCAATAAATAAAACATCCAGGACAGAATTATAAGAGATCAAACTAAAAGTTGAATTCACAAGCACTTCATCCAATAAAATTGGAGGTTGTTTGTTGTCTGGCTGGGTTGTACAAGGTAAGGCTTACGAATTGTGCTTCAAGTTTTGAAGCTTTTGAGTGGTGGGTTTTTTGATGTCTCGGTCTCTAATGGAAATCTCAATTGTTTTTTTAACTATTGTTGAGTTCGGTTACTGTAAATTGTGATAAGAAAAAGGAAGGGGATTTGAATTTTGACATCAGAGTAAGAGTATGTGAGTTGCAGATGGGATATTAATATTATGAACTCATTAGCTTTTTTTTTGTTGGAGATGGCAAGGGCATTTGCAGTTGGTGTTGGGAATTGGTGGAGCCATTCCAAAACTGTGATTTTAATTTTGGTGTATTTGCATTTCTTCTACATCTTTTTCTTCCATATGGCTCTCCAAAATTCCTCTTCTTCTTCGTCTTCAGGTGACATTCTCTCTTACTTCAATTTGGTCTTTTTGGTAGGTGAGAAATAGTCGAACACAATTAATGCATATCATCATTTCTTTTATGAAGACTGACTTCTCAGTTTTGCAAAGTTTATGTCTTCTTCTTCTTTCTTTTCTCTCTCTCTTTGTGTTGTGATTGTCTAGACAGGGGAAAAAACTCATTGATGTATGCTATAGAATAAAGGCTGACATTAACTTTCAAAAATACATGCATTAGATAAATATTCGGAGCAGCGGTCAAGGTTGTATGATAAAATGGAAAGGGATTTGGATGAGCGTGGAGCAGCTTTCCTCAAACATGGCGAAACTTCTCAATCACTGTTGCTCTCGGATATTTTCATCCTTAAGGATGGATCTGTAACACCTGTGCTCAAGGTAACTTGTGGGTGAATTGAGTCATAACTTGTTCAAAGTTTTAGTTCCTATATCCATCATTTTGAAAAAGTTAATAATGGCTTTCCTTCTGTGTACAGGCTGCAAACCCTCCTGTCCGGGCTAATGTTTTGTATCTTAGCCCAGAATACTCAGTGCCCATCTCGTGAGCATTTACTTTTGTTTCTCATGCCTTTTTGTTTTGATTTATTGTTATTCCTAAGATCAGCAGATTGTTATTTTAGACATATTGTAAACCTTAGGCCATAAAATTGGCAGCAAAACGAATATGTTTTAGCCACCAGTAAATAAAACATGAGTGGGAATCTCATATGTTAGCAAAAATATATCCCTTTTGGACCTAAATGAAACATTTGCTCCTGTGTTGTAATCTTAGACTCTTGACACTGTTTTCAGAGTCCTTTTAACAAACTTGCCCTTACGTATCAACTATGTAAAATATAATATAACAAGATGAGTTTATTCAATTTCATCTGAGTTTTTCTTCTCTAAGCCAGATGAAAGCATACAATCCACTTGATGTTTTCTGTGCTAAGAATCTGATTAGATATCATGTTCTTATCCCTCGTGATTAGCTTGCTTAATACTCCCTGAATTAGATTTCCTCTAAGGGAAGAAATGCACCTTGTGGTGGAGATTGTCTTTTCATTTCAGATGAAGTGCGCACTTGTCTCTGGATTTTTTTGCTAATAAAACATACAATTTTAGGAAATGCAGGATCTTGACCACCAAGGCTATGTTCTTAAAGCTATTTAACTAAGAGGAAAAAAAAAAAAAAAGAGACGCCACATGGAGATGGCATTACATGTGCGCTCCATTAATGGATTTTGGGCAATACATATTTGTTTGCGACAAGGCAATTGCTTCTTGTTGTTTCGAAAACCTACAATCCATTTATTGTCCTGTAAGGCCCTGCATCTATGAGCTAGTCGGCCTTTACAACCTTAAGAAAAAAAGTGATTTGATAAGCTTACCATATCAGCTAAAGCTAGTGTCTAAGCTAGTTAAATTGTGTTTCCTGACCGTGGCTAAAACTAATTAGTTGCCCAGTCCTAATTCTTCTTAAAGTATGACATGTGGCTGAACATTTTTGTTGGGTTCAGCAAAATTTCTAGAGAGTTTTATTCATCATTTCCCTTCGACATTCACTTCTGGTAATGAATTGCTTTTATTGGTGTTGGCATAACAATGGCTGCTGCTGGGATATAAACCTAGTCTTTGTAGGTCCATTTAATAACTGATCAGTGTAAAACTACATAATGGAACATGTTACAATGAAAATATCCAAAACGAAGTCTGATTGAACAAACTGAACAACATGGTTTGCAAGAGAAACCATTGTTTTTTTTTTTTTGGTTTTTCTATTTTCTTTTAGTGGGGTGGGGTGCTGTTTATTGTAATCTTTTAATAATATCTTTTCATTAGACTAACACGTGCCATTTTGATTTCTTTTTTTGAATGCATGCTCAATATTTCTTACAAAATTGATTTTTACATTGATATAATGTTCATATTTTACAAATTTGTGATTCTTGGTACATTTTCTGTCTTACCTTCTGCATTTGTGTACATTTCCATTTTTCCTACTTTGATCAATGCCTAAAATCATATATTTATGCTCTGCTTGGTACAGGGACAATGTAAAGAGTACATTTAGTTCATACTTTGATAAAGGTATGAAATTATTTGGCCTGCCAATTCATATGTTAATGTCATCAATTGTATCGGTATTTACATTCGCATGAAAACAGCCTCATTTGGCATTTCCATATTTTTGTATTGTTATCTTCTAGTTGAATTGTTATCTCGTTAAATCCTCACATGTGCTTTGGTTAGCAGTTTGGTTTCAGAACTCTAGCGTATACCATTCTAGCATGTTTCATGCCTCACATCATATTGAACCTGTTCCTGCCACTGAAGATGAGGTAAATCATCTCTAGAACTATTCTGTGTCTTTTCACTTCCTTCCACAATACTTATGTCTTGAATCCTCTTTTGTTTTGTCAGATCGAAGCTGAAGTAAATGCTGTCAAAGCTGTTGCAGACACCCTCTGCCCCTTAAAAATTGTCTTGGATAGAGTGGTTTTGACTTCAACTGGCGTGCTTCTGGGATGCTGGCAGGTTGCTTTCAGTGACTTTCTTGTTTCTCCTCCTAGATGAATTGGAGCATTTTGGGCCTTAATCAATGTGTATATTTATTTTTCAAATTTTGTCATTCTGACCTTACTTTCGGCCACCTAAGAAGTAGCTTGTTCCTATGCTTCTCATTACAATGGTGATTGATATCCAAGCCTCTTGGAATGGCCCCTTTTCTGTTCTTAAACAGTGCTGAAGAGATTCTATGTTGGCATGGAAGTTGTCATCACATTCAAAATGGTGGATCCTGCCCAACATACAAAATGCTGAGGGTTGGCTTTTGATGTTTCTGAACCTAAAAAGCAGATATTTCTAATAAAAAAACCTTCAAAATGAAAGGAACTGTAGATATTTTTTTTTTCATTATTGCTAGTACAATTCCTTTCTTTTTTCCTTTCCTGCTTTAGAGTTAGAAAAATGATTTAAAAGTCTTTTGTTCTTTGGTCTGGATAACCTGGTGGCCTTCACTCTTTTTCGTCCTTCACAGAGCCTTTTCTGCTGTTCAAGTTCAAGCCTTTGTGAGTTGATGGTTTGTGCTTATTATTGCTGTTGTATTAGTTGGTGTCTTTTTTTGGTAGATCAATCAGATAGGTGAATCACTGTATTTTAAGCCCCATTATTTGTTTGAAGCGTTTCTTAAATTTCATCTTTATAAAGAAACATGAAAAATCATTCTGAAGAATTCGCAAGTAGAAAACTATAATAATTCACAGCACTGCTTTGTTACTTTTTGTAGGTGATCTCTGGAACAGATCCCTTAACCATTCGGGCTAAACTGAAAACTGCACTTCCACATGCCCCAAAGAAGCAACTCGTAAGAACCATGTGAATTTCTAATTAACTTTTGGACTATTGGATTTCTTATTCATATTGTCTGGTGGTGGTACACATGGCAGTCTTGGCCATGTGCTTGACTTTTAATACTAATTCGCAGTCATTTGTTGTGCAGTATGATGATGCTATTCTACACACATCATTTGCAAGGCTTTTGGGTCATCCTAAATCTCCTCCCATGGTATTATATTAATTATCTGATGATTTTGTCTTGTTCAATTGCTTACTTCAGCTTCTGCCCGTGGTCACTAATTTCAAATAATGGAACCATAATCAACCTGAAAATCATACGTCTTGTTCTCCTTTTCTGCCCTTTAAGAAGCCTATGGAATGAAATGTTTGTCATGCCACTATGGACATTATAATAAAGTTCTTTTTTTTGCCGGCGATCCTCTATTTCAACAATTTACATGAAATGCTTTCTTTCAAGATTCCGGTCCTTCTGTTTCGTTTGTGGTCATCACTTGGAGGCTCAAGTATGCCCTCCCTCTTTTGTGCATATGTCTAGAGAAGATATGTTTTCTAATGTTCCCATTCAACCAATCATCTCATCATATAGACGATCAGTTGCTTGCTTATACCCTTTTTTACTTTCTTTTGTTGATTATTGTCCCACCCAGGAGCCTTCAGACGAACTCCGATTTTTCCATGAGCTTGTTGCCAGACTAAACGATAAAATCCGTGGATTTGAGGTATGTTGGCATACGTAAGCCTTTTCTTTCCCCTCGTCTTTCCTCGGACATATGATGGCATTCTCTCATGAACATCATTCAGGCAGTTGTTTCTGAACTCTGGTATGTGGAGGAATATGATGTGTTGGCGCTTGCTTTGGACGGAAGAATGAAGGTCAGCAGGTTCAAACTCGGTTGCAGCAGAACCTAAGGTTTCATGTTCACAAATATAAGTGAGAATTAATGAAGCATATTTACCAAACGAATCAACTACAGGCTTGTATACACCACACTGGACTTTGGGATGCTTTGTGATCACCATCTCTATAAAGCCTCTGCATTTCAGCTTCTTTCAAGAGTGCTATGTTGAAATTCCCAACCATCCACGACTTGGTTTTTAACCAATCATTGTCTCCTGTGTATATTATGCAACAGTTTTAATCTAAATCGACAAGAGAATGCATGAAATACAAATATTACTTTTTTGGCTGCCGAATCTCATTTCAAATGAAATTAATTCGAATTCACTGCCAGTTTTGATACCTTTGCTTTGCTGTGAGACTTTTTTGAAGCCAAATGTCCTCTCCTGGTTTAGATACTTCAGACCCTTTGCTACTCCATGGCTGATGCTAAAATCTTAGATTATAAATCAAGCACGATCTAAGGTGATGAGACTGTAAATTGCCAAGCTTATGCTTTGTTTTTTACAATGGATTGCATTATGTCTCCAATGAAGTAATCTTGTTTCTTTCTTCTTTCGATTAATAATCTAGACTAGGTTTGACTTGCACTATGTTGTGTGTGTGTATTAAAATGATGTCTAGGTGTAGTAAATGCATAAAATAAATTGGTTTTATTTTAACTAAACGATACAAAAACAATAATAATATATAGATCCAAATTTTAAAAAAGTGATTAATATAATCTGAAATTTTTTTCTTCTAAAAGGGGACAAATAATATAACTCAATTCTCAATTCATTAAATATAAAAAGATGAAATTAGATTAAAAAAAAAACCTAAAAAAAATTAATCCTAGTTAATTTGAGTTAGCATGACAAATCTCTAACCCCAATAATACATCAATACTTACATAGTTCTCTACCTCCATTTTTTTTATTCGGTTATCACAATTGTATCATTTTAACTTAAACAACTCTTAGTTTTGTGAGTATTTTAAGTAGCTTTTGGTTACTATTTTTGGAACAAAGGGACAGACAATGAACCTTGAGTTTTTTTTATTTGGTTATTACAATTGTGTTTATTTTTGCTTTAAACAACTTTAGTTTCATGAGTATTATAGTCCATCAAGAATAAATAGACTCTAAACCATTTGTAGACAAGTAACTGTGTATTCTTGTATAAGATAAAACTGGTTTTGAGTTTTTGCGACCCGTAACTCATCATAAATCAACTCCATATTCTTACGGTGATAAAAGAAAGATATATCCATTCTAGCTTTCATATTATTATTTGTTTTTTCTTTCACATCCTTTACTATGTCAAATACTTGTAAACATATTGTTTTTATATGCATGACATCCAAATTATGGCTGAAAATAATAATAATAATAATAATAATAATTATTATTATTATTAAATTTTAAAAATATTATTATTACTATTGAAGAAAACCATCATTTTTTTTAAAAGATTAAAAAAATATAAGAATTTGGACAAATAAATTAAATATTATTATAAATTATTATTGGTTATGGCATTATAACCGGACCTAACATTCTTGAATTTTAAATTTTTTGTAATACTTTTTATTAAAATAAAAAGTTGACTCGCGGTATAGATCTAACTAGTCTTTTACTAAAGAGGAGGAGCATGGTGATGCAACTGAAAGAGAGGGGGGTGTTGATTATTTTTACCCCTTGATTAGCTAGTTGTCTTGATATTAAAATGTAAAATTCTATTTTTGGGTGTGTTTTGAAATTCAGTCCATTTTCTGATTTGATTTTCTTCGTAGATTTGCCTGTTTGATTCAGGAATTGATTCACCGACTTCTCGATCTTTTCTTAGAGAAAAATAAAGAGAAATCCTGCTTGGAAATGGTATATTTATGCTGCTTCATCTTTTTTTTGGAATATGTGCAGGTAAATGAGTACTATTATGCAATTCTTCCGTTGTTGGTGGAAGCATAGTTTTAAAACCCGGACCAGCCCGGCGGGTTGACCCGGGACCCGGACCTGGGACCGGTCCGGGTGGAGGCAAAAACCCGCTTGGGAATTGGCCCGGGGAAACCCGGTCGACCCGCCGGGTCGACCCGGGACCCGGTCCACCCGGTCAAACCCGGGTGAGACCCGGTCACTTTTTTTCCTGTTAGTCTTCTTCACAATCAATGGGTCTTAATCACTTGCTCCTGTTTCCCCAATCCTTGCCCTTCCTTCCACCCCATCTTCTCCATCATCCTCTGCGCCGCAGTCTGTTAGGGTTTATATATTTTTCCTTTCCTTTTTATAGAAGAATGGCAGAACAGAGAACTTCGTGGTTCTTCACTTGCTAGAAGTCACTCGTCACTCTCTCTCCTTTTCCCTCAAGTCACTAACAGATCCGATCTAGAAGTCACTTGTCACTCTCTCTCCTTTTCCCTCAAGTCACTAACAGATCCGATCTAGGGTTTCATTTCTTCCACTAAAAATGGCAGTCGCCGCACAGACACCTGATATTCTCGGCGACAGATAGTCCAGCCAGGACGTTCGCACTCAAAATGTGGTGGCCTGTCAAGCAGTCGCCAATATCGTTTAAATCCTCAACTCGTGTCTTGTTGGTCTTGACAAGATGCTTGTAGATGATATCGGAGACGTAACAATCACCAATAATGGTGGCTACTATTCTTAAGATGTTAGAAGTCGAGCACCCTGGCTGCTGAAGGTTCTAGTGGAGGTGACTGAGCTGCAAGACCGAGAAGTTAAATTCTTAATAAATTTCGGTTTGTTAGGGTTTTTTTAAAATAGTTAATGGTGATGTGTGTTAGTTTTGTTTAATTGTAACTCTTTTTTTTGGGTTGACCCGGGTTTAACCCGGGTCACCCATCTGACCCGTGACCCGATCACTCGACCGGGTTGATGACCGGGTCGGGTTTTAAAACTATGGGTGGAAGTAAATGCCAATTTTCTTAGTGAGAAATATAAGTTAGATTTGAAATTGATATTATCTTAAATTATATAAATGATATTAATTATATATTTAATAAGATATCAAAGTTTTGATAACCCTACAGTTATGAATTCTAATCTTATAATATTTATTTATTTGATAAAAATAAACATCAAATAGCGCGAGTTGATTTTCACTCGAGAGAATATTTTAGAAAAATAATATAAATTATATTTTAAAATTTTTAGATAATTCTTTTATAAATATTAATATTAAATTAAATTAAATGGGATGACATAAATCATATCAAGATATTTTATTCTGATCTAATTTAAATGTTTAAACTTTTATATTGGGATGATTCTTTTATAAAATATCATAATTTCGTGTCATAAGGTTTAATTTTTACTATTTTTATTTGTTCGATAAAAATTAAGTATTAAGTAGTGTGGGTTGACTTTACTTGAGAGCATATATTAAAAAAATAATATAAATCATGATTAAAATAATTTTTTGATAAATATTAATATTAAAGTAAATTAAAAACTGATTGACATTTAAAAAAATATTCAAAAAAAAAGAGAAGTAGGAGCAGATGTAAAATCATTGTTTTGTTATTTTCTTTCAGAGCAGTGTGGCCTCATTCCTTAAACCCTTTCGCGCGCAAATCTTTGCTTTATTTATTCGATTCGCCTCCTTTGGTTGAGGCTTTTTTGGTCTGCTCCTTCTGAAATGGCTTACGAGGTGTTGCCCTCGTTTTGTTGACAATTTATTTAGAATATAACTGTGGTTATTTTTTAAAATATTTTTTTATATTAAAATAATATTTTTTTTATTTTTTATTTTTTAAAAATTATTTTTAAAAATAATAAATCAAAAACAATTAAATATATATAAAAAATTAATTTTTTTTAAAAAACACATATATAATCATGTTTTCAAACCATACTATTGTTTTTTTTCAATTTTTTTTTTTTTCCATTTTGTCAACTTTCTCATGGCTGTTTGTCGTAAAAGCGAGTTGTTGGCTGCTGAATATGTGGCAAATGCTCCATAACTCAGGGACGGTTCCTGAGCCTTCTTCTCTTCTCCACATCTCTTTCATCTTTCCTTATCATAAAAACTAGTAGCACTTTCCTAGCAAGTTTCTCTTTCGATTCTCTTTCCTCCTTCACTTTCTCTTACTTCTCTCACCTACTTCTTCACTTTTCAACTCCTAAAAGCTATCTCACACGCTTGATTTTATAGAAAACAAGGAATGAAACCCAATCGCTGACTGTCTGGGCTCTTCATTCAAATGAAAAGGAAGATAGAAAGAGGAGAATGGAACTCAAAACTTCCTTCTTTCTTCCTGTACGCTGGCCGATTGTTTTCAAGGAGAGCAATAAGAGATTTTTGCTCCATTTCCAAAAATACCCTCATTCTTATATTCATGTGTTCCATGGATCCCCCCCTTTTTTTTTTTTTTTTTAATTTAATGGTAACTTTATTCCAACCTATATGTATAAGAAAAAATTCCGTTATATAATTCAAAGATTTGAATCATGGTTTTTAATTTTCATATACAGGCTCTCGATTAATCCGTTTAGATGAACACGCCGAGTAAATTTTTTAAATTGCCTATTTTCATTCATCTTATATCCTTCTTATATGCAATATTATTGTTTTATTTAAAATATTTCTATATTTTAAACATGAAAAGTTTGAAATTTTTCTGGCCGATAATTTACATTCTATCCTCTTTATATAAATTTTATCCCTAAAATTTATTTTCATACCTACATTTGAAACAAGCTTTAGTGCTTATTCATCATTTCCAACTCCTTCTCCCTAGTCTTTTTTTTTATTTGTGAATTTCTTCACATATTTTTACTGGAGGAACTCTTTTACTTCACAGAGTTTTCTTGCTATGATCCATATTTTTTGCTTCACATTCTTCATCCTATACAAATTTCACTCATTTTAGGTCAAATGAGGACATTAATGTAGTTATTAATAAAAACCCCCTATGAATTTTGAATAGTATCTAGCTAGCCCAAGAAAACTATGAATTTCCATCATATTGGTAGATTGTTCCCATTCAACATAACTCCTCTTTTTTTAGGAATCCATACTTGTTCCTTTATTGGATATCAAATATCCTAAAAATATTATTTTTATCCAACCAAAATTCACATTTACCTCAATTTTGCATACAACTAATCAAAAATTCCTTAGTATCATGAGGTGTTGCTCATACTCTTTTTGATCTCTAGAATATACTAAGATGTCATTGATAAAGACCACCACAAACTTTGTTCACGTATGGTTGAAAAACTCAATTCATTAAATCCATAAACATCATTGGGCCATTAGTTTAGAACCAAAAAAACATTACTAAAAACTCGAAGTATTGATAAAGACCACCACAAACTTTGCTTCACGTATGGTTGAAAAAACTCAATTCATTAAAATCCATAAACATCATTATGTTCTATAAAGTAGTCTTTAAAAACATCATCATCCTTTATTCTCAATTGATAATATCCCATCCTCAAATCAAATATTTGAAAATATTTATTTCCCCTTTTCATCTAATCGAATACATCATCTATCCATGGAAAAGAATACCTATTCTTTACCATCACTTGATTTAGTTATCTATAGTCTATCCAAAGTTGCAAGGTCTCATCTTTCTTCTTTAAAATAAGATTAGAGCTCCTCAATGAGAAATACTAGGCCGTATAAACCTTTTATCAATTAATTCTTGCAATTGAATCTTTAACTCGTTCAAATCCATTGGAGCTATTCTATAGGAAGTCTAAGAAATGGGTATTGTCCTTGGCAATACATCTATAGGAAATTCTACTTTTCTCTTCAAAGGTAGTCTTAGTAGTTCATTTGAAAAGATATTGGAATTTTCGATAACTCCATAATTTTTTTTTCCAGTGTTGATAACATAAGCCAAGTAGGCATCACATCCTTTCCTCAACATTTTCCTTGATATTAGTGCTGAAATAATACAATTTAAAACAACTCACCTCTCACCCTTAAATTCTACTTCTTCTTATTCTTACGTCTTAAGGGTCATCATCTTTGTAAAACAGTCCATACTTGCATGATATTTATTTAGCCAATACACTCTCAAATTGATGTCAAAATCACACAAAATAAATAAATTAAATATTAGTCATTAATAAAATTAACTGGTTTATGTGGCTTTATTTATTGATGCGTATTTGCAAAGTAATAAATTTTTAAGTAGTCCTCCCATATAGAGGAGGTGTTGTCATTTCTTTGTTTTTGTTTTTTTTTGAAAAAAATAGGATATAGTGATAATGTTATTAGTTTTTTTTAATATCAAATTTGTCTAGATGGTGAAGAGAAGATCATTAAAGAGTAAATACGATGACCAATGAGCCGTTAAGTGTCGACCATGACTTAGGCACTTCAGAAACAGGCACCCTTTCTCGATGCAAGTTTGTCGAGTGCAAGAGCGACTCATAAAAAGGGTGTCTTTTCTGAGTAGGATATATACACTAGGAAATATATTACTTAGTGGAAGCCGAATCACAACATGTAAGTTTGTTTTCTTTTCAAGCACAATAAAAAAATAAACGACAATGGATAAGTTTTTTAATAATTAATTTCAAATATGAACAAATGAAATTTCAAGGTTTACAAAGGTTGCTCGCACGTTAACATCGGCAATGGAAGTGCCTTTGTGTTTGTGGAATCTGGTTTTCAAAAATCCTAAATAAAAGCCTATGATTGATGCTTGG